>NC_080380.1:110291005-110591005 GCF_014773155.1 Arachis stenosperma | reverse complement strand
CTTTTAATTATCAAAACCCCATAACCATTTGAATCTGCCTAACTAAGATTTACAAGATGACCATAACTTGCTTCAAGCCGACAATCTCTGTGGAATCGACCCTTACTCACGTAAGGTGTTTCTTGGACGACCCAGTACACTTGCTGGTTAGTTGTGCGGAGTTGTGAAAAGTGTGATTCACGATTTCGTGTACCAATTGGCTATTGTTAATATGTGAATATGTGAATAGTTTGTCTTTGATTGGTTGCTTGTTTTTGCTAGTTTTAGGAGTTTATTTTACTTGTTCTTATTATCTTTTGTTTTTATTTTCTTTTTCTCCTATGAATTCTCACCCATTGGACTATGAGTTTGGTTGCTATTGTGTTGTAGGAATTGGAAATTTCAAATGTTTGTTACCTAGATGGAATAAAGAAAATCCACAAGAAGATTGGGTGCACAAGTTTTGGAATCTCAAAAGCCATGGAAAATGCAAGTATGGGTGGAGATTCAAGGAAGAATGGAAGCACAAGCCTCCTTAATGAGAGCTTCTCTAAAAATCTAACTTAAGGACTCTAAATAGAAGTTCTTGGTGGGAGACACCCCACTATTGTAAAACTTTTCAACTTTTCTCCTTTATTTCATTCCAATAAATATATTTCTTGGTTTGGTTGTTAGCTTGTCTTAATAGATCTTTATTTTAAAATGTGTATTTGAGTAATTAGTAATCTTGTTTGAAATTGTCTTTTTTATTTGAATTACATGTTTAAAATTTTTAATTAGTTTTTGAATGGTTGAAATAGTTTTGAGTAGATTTTTGTTTGTGCATATTACAAATGCTTTGAATAGTTCAATAATTATGATTTGAAAAATAAAATTTTGGATAATTTTAAAATTTAATGTAAATAGTTATATATTTTTTGTTATTTTTGTTTATATGCATATTGAAATGTTGAGTGAAATCGCGTTTAAAACAAAAAAATTGTACGCACGCACAAAATAGCACCCCCCCAATTTCAGGTTCTCTACTCTGTGCCTGCACACTTATTTCTGCGTACGCACATATTAGAAAAATGAGAAGCCACAGCCTTTCTCTGAGCCAACGAAGCTCTTCCCCTTTCGTCTTCTCTGAGCCAACCAACGTCCATCATCATCCTCATCTTCTTCACCATCATCACCATCCATCACTATCTCAGACCACCGCCGCAACCCTTTCTCTTTTCTTCTTCCTCTCCTCTTTTTTCTTCCCCTCATCCCTGACCCATGGCGGAACCACCATCCCGAGCCGACTCCAGCTCGCGTCTCTTCTTAGCGTCAAATCACCATCGCGAACCAGCCTCCCCCCTAATCCATAGCCCCGCCATCTTCCCCCTGTCAAACCCTAGCGCCACCTGTCACTTGGGTAATAAGCTAATACATATACAAAGAGTGAGTACAGTAGTAATAGGTACATACATATACAAAGAGTGAGTACAACAGTAATACGCATATACTAGTGTAGTATAGATAGTTAGTTACAAGGTTAGTGTATATAATCAATTGTTAGTCAAAAAGTCATTAGATTAGCTGAGTGAGAACTAGAATTGTTAGTTCCCTCAACTTCACCCTCTCTTCCTCTAGTTCATGCATCTTTCAAATTCAGAGCTTCAATTCAAGTTTATCTCTCTTTTCAATGTCTCCCAACTATGAATTTAACATGGTGCGGTGAGCGATTGCCGCTTGCAATCACTTCGATCACTCTTTCTGTTCCGTTTCTTCTCCTCACAATTTCACAATTTTTCTCTGAATTTTTTTCCTTTTCTTCAGTTTCTTTCTCCTTTCTTGTTTTCTCCTCTTTTTTTGAACTCATACCATCGAGATTGATGAGATTTGTCTAGTTTCACACACCACACATCTTGAAATAAAGCATTTTTGATCAACAAGATCAAGAAAAGAAGATCCGAATTTGCATCAATTTCTCAGATTCGTTGATTTCCGAATTTCAAGCCATGGATCCTCCAATGATTAACACACAACCAGCACCCAGTGGCATCAATCTCAATGCCCTAGCTTATCTGGTAGCTCAGATCAATAGCTTCCAGGAAAATTCTCCTCGTCCTCCAGCTAATCCTATCATGGATCCCTCATCCTCGTTCTTTCTTCATCCTGGTGATAGTCTAGGTAACCCCCTCATATCTAAAATATTAAATCACAAGAATTATAATTCGTGGTCAAGATTGATGTTGCGAGCCCTAATTTCAAAGAACAAGATCACATTTGTTGATGGTTCTCTCCCAAATCCGATTGAAACCGATCCAACTTATGAAGCATGGAAAAAGTATAATACGATGGTAGTTTCTTGGATCAATTTGTCTCTCAGCCAAGATATTTGAAATAGTGTGATTTGGAATGGTGTGGCTAACAATTTGTGGGAAGATTTAAAGAAGTGATTTTACCAAGGAGATGTGTTCCGGATTACAGAACTTGAAGAGGATCTTTTCTCGATCAAGCAAGGTGACCTATCCACCTCTTCCCACGTGCATTTGTGTCTCGAATGGCAATTTCTCCACCATTGTCAGAACCTATAGAGATGATTGATGAGCGAATAATTTATACGCTTTTTGGCATTGTTTTTACATAGTTTTTAGTATGTTTTAGTTACTTTTTAGTATATTTTTTATTAGTTTTTATGCAAAATTCACAATTCTGGACTTTGCTATGAGTTTTTGTGTTTTTCTGTGATTTCAGGTATTTTTTGGCTGAAATTGAGGGACCTGAGCAAAAATCTGATTCAGAGGCTGAGAAAGGACTGAAGATGCTATTGGATCCTGACCTCCTTACACTCTAAGTGGATTTTCTCGAGCTAAAGAATCCCAATTGGCGCGCTCTCAATTGCGTTGGAAAGCAGACATCTTGGGCTTTGCAGCAATATATAATAGTTCATACTTTGCCTGAGATTTGATGGCCCAAAATGGCGTCCAAACTCCCACGCACCAAAGCTGGAGTTAAACGCCCAAACTGGCACCCAAGCTGGCATTTAAACTCCAAGAAGAGCTTATGCACGTGAAAGCTTCAATGCTCAGCCCAAACACACACCATGTGGGCCCCAGAAGTGGATTTATACACTATCTGCACTTAGTTACTCATTTTCTGTAAACTTAGTTTACTAGTTTAGTATAAATAGCACTCTTTACTATTGTATTCATATCTTTAGACTTATCTTTAGATCATTTTGCACGTTTGGGAGAGGCTGGCCATTCGGCCATGCCTAGACCTTTTGTTCTTATGTATTTTCAACTGTGGAGTTTCTACACCTCATAGATTACGGTGAGGAGCTCTGCTGTTCCTCATAAATTAATGCAAGTACTATTGTTTTTCCTTCAATTCATGCCTACTTCTTCTCCAAGATATACTCTTGTACTTAACTCAGTTATGTCAGACTGAAGGGGTGACCCGTGACAATCACCCACTATTTTCAGTACTCGCTTAGCCAAGATCTGCATGCCTGACAACCACAAAGCGGTCTACATGATGTTCAACGTAGTCATTGGATGACAGCCGGAGTATAATCTCTTGGGTCTCTAATCAACGATTCATATCGTCTCTCCTGACAACAGAGCATCTGAATCTAAGATTAGAACCTTCGTGGTATAGGCTAGAAACAATTGGCAGCATTCCTGAGATCCAGAAAGTCTAAACCTTGTCTGTGGTATTCCGAGTAGGATCTGGGAGGGGATGACTGTGATGAGCTTCAAACTCGCGACTGTTGGGCGCAGTGACAGTGCGCAAAAGGATCAATGGATCTTATTCTGACACAAGTGAGAACCGACAACTGATTAGCCATGCGGTAGCTGTGCCTGGTATTTTTCAACCGAGATGAGAAATCCGACAGTTGATTAGCCGTGCAGAAATCGTAGAGGACCATTTTCACTGAGAGTACGGATGGTAGCCATTGACAACGGTGATCCACCAACTTACAGCTTGCCATGGAAGGGAGGACGCATGATTGGATAAAGACAATAGGAAAGCAAAGTTTCAGAAGCAACAAAGCATCTCCAAACGCTTATATGAAATTCCCACCAATGAATTACATAAGTATCTCTATGTTATTTTCCTTTGTATTTATCTTTTAATTATCAAATCCTTATAACCATTTGAATCCGCCTGGCTGAGATTTACAAGATGACCATAGCTTGCTTCAAGCTGACAATCTCCGTGGGATCGACCCATACTCACGTAAGGTATTACTTGGACGACCCAGTGCACTTGCTGGTTAGTTGTGCGGAGTTGTGAAAAGTGTGATCACAATTTCGTGCACCAAGTTTACGGTGCCGTTGCCGGGGATTGTTCGAGTTTGGACAACTGACGGTTCATCTTGTTGCTTAGATTAGGTAATTTTATTTTATGTTTAAGCTTTCTTTTATTTTTATTTTTATTTTCGAAAAAAACAAAAAAAAATAATAAAATCATAAAATCAAAAATATTTTGTGTTTCTTGTTTGAGTTTTGAGTCAAATTTTAAGTTTGGTGTCAATTGCATGTTTTAATTTTTCTTTAATTTTCAAAAATATATGCATTGTGTTCTTCATTGATCTTCAAGTTGTTCTTGATGATTTTCCTTGTTTGATCTATAAATTTTCTTGTTTTGTGTCTTTTCTTGTTTTTCTTGTGAATTTTCGAATTCATGGTGTCTAAACATTAAAAATTTTTAAGTTTGGTATCTTGCATGTCTTTCTTTTCTTAAAAATTTTCAAAAATATGTTCCTGATGTTCATCTTGATCTTCAAAGTGTTCTTGGTGTTCATCTTGACATTCAAAGTGTTCTTGCATGCATTATTTATTTTTGATCTTAAATTTCTATGTCATGTGTCATTTTGTTGTTTTTCTCTTTCTTCATTAATATAAAAAAATTAAAATAATATCTTTTCCTTATTTTACTCATAAATTTCGAAATTTTGGGTTGACTTAGTCAAAATTTTTTAAAATTTAGTTGTTTATTATTAGTCAAGTCAAAATTTCAATTTAAAAATTCTATCTTTTCAAATCTTTTTCAAAATCAAATTTTTTCATTCTTCTTTCATGTTTTTTGAAAATTCTTCAAAATAAATTTTCAAAAATCTTTTTCATTTTTTTCTTTATGTTTTCGAAAATCTTTAAACAAATTTTTAAAATCTTTTTCTTAATTTTAATTCATATTTTCGAAATTATTGCTAACATTTAATGTTTTGATTCAAAAATTTCAAGTTTGTGACTTTCTTGTTAAGAAAGGTTCAATCTTTAAATTCTAGAATCATATCTTTTAGTTTCTTGTTAGTCAAGTTATCAACTTTAATTTCAAAAATCAAATCTTCTTAATTTCTTTTTCAAATCTTTTTCAAAATAAATTTCAATCATATCTTTTTAAAATTTTAATTTCAAAATCTTTTTCTAATTTCTTATCTTTTCAAAAATTATTTTCAAATCTTTTTCAACTAATTACTTGATTTGTTTGTTTTAATTTTAAAAAGTTTACTATTTCTTATTTTTTTCAAAACCACCTAACTACTTTTCTCTATCATTAATTTCGAAAACTAACTAACAAATTTTTCAAAAATCTCTTTAATTAATTAATTCAATTAGTTTTCAATTTGCTTTTATTTCCTTTCTTAAATTTTGAATACTAACCAATAATTAAAATAAAAACAAAAATATTTTTCTTTTCTTTTCTTTTAATTTTTGAATTTTCCTCTCTCTCTTTCTATTTATTTTATTTATTTACTAACACTTCTCTTCTTCTTAAAATTCGAACCCTCTCTCCCTCTCTGTGTTCGAATTCTCTTTATTTTCTCTCTACCTCATTCTTCTCTTCTTCTCTTCTTCTACTCACCTAAAGAAATCTTTGTACTGTGACATAGAGGATTCCTCTTCTTTTCTGTTCTCTTCTTTTCATATGAGCAAGAACATGGATAAAGATATTCTTGTTGAAGCCGATCCTGAACCTAAAAGGAATTTGAAGAGGAAGCTAAGAGAAGCTAAAGCACAACTCTCTGGAGAGGACCTGACAGAAATTTTCGAAAAAGAAGAAGACATGGCAGCCAAAAATAACAACAATGGTGGAGATGCAAGGAAGATGCTTGGTGACTATGCTGCACCAACTTCCAACTTCTATGGAAGAAGCATCTCAATTCCTGCCATTGGAGCAAACAACTTTGAGCTTAAGCCTCAATTAGTTTCTCTAATGCAGCAGAACTGCAAGTTTCATGGACTTCCATCAGAAGATCCTCATCAATTTTTATCTGAATTCTTGCAGATCTGTGATACTGTTAAGACCAATGGGGTTGATCCCGAGGTCTACAGACTTATGCTTTTCTCCTTTGCTGTAAGAGACAGAGTTAGGACATGGTTGGACTCACAACCTAAAAAAAGCCTGAACTCTTGGGACAAGCTGGTCAATGCTTTCTTGGCCAAATTCTTTCCACCTCAAAAGATGAGTAAGCTCAGAGTGGACGTCCAAACCTTCAGACAGAAGGAAGGTGAATTCCTCTATGAAGCTTGGGAAAGGTACAAGCAATTAACCAAAAGGTGTCCTTCTGACATGTTTCCGGAATGGAGCATCATATGTATATTCTATGATGGTCTGTCTGAGTTATCCAAGATGTCATTGGACCACTCTGTTGGTGGATCTCTTCATCTGAAAACGCCTGCAGAAGCCCAGGAACTCATTGAGATGGTTACAAATAACCAGTTCTTGAGATGGTTGTAAACAATGGGACAACTCAGAAGAAAGGAGTTCTTGAGATTGATACTCTGAACGCCATACGGTAGTACTAAAGAAGCCTCCTCTGAAGGAGAAGCTTATGACCCTGAGAATCCTGCAATGGAAGAGGTGAATTATATGGGAGAACCCTATGGAAACACCTATAACCCTTCATGGAGAATTCACCCAAATTTCTCATGGAAGGATCAACAGAAGCTTCAACAAGGCTTCAATAACAATAATGGTGGGAGAAACAGGTTTGGCAATAGCAAGCCTTTCCCATCATCTTCTCAGTAACAGACAGAGAATTCTGAGTAGAGCTTCTCTGGCTTAGCAACCACAGTCTATGATCTATCTAAGACCACTCTTAGTTTCATGACTGAGGAACGGTCCTCCATCAAAAATTTGGAGGTACAAGTGGGTCAGCTGAGTAAAAGAGTTACTGAAACTCCTCCTAGTACTCTCCCAAGCAATACAGAAGAGAATCCAAAAAGAGAGTGCAAGGCCATTACTATAACCAACATGGCCAAACCTGTAAAGGAGGAAAAGGCAGTGATTCCCAGTGAGGAAGACCTCATGGGATGTCCACTGGCCAACAAGAAGTTCCCTATTGAGGAACCAAAGGAGTCTGAGGCTCATATAGAGACCATAGAGATTCCACTGAACTTCCTATTACCATTCATGAGCTCTGATGAGTATTCTTCCTCTGAAGAAGATGAAGTTATTGCTAAAGAGCAATTTGCTCAGTATTTAGGAGCAATCATGAAGCTGCATGCCAAATTATATGGTAAAGAGACTTAGGAGGATAAACCTCCATTGCTCATCAATGAACTAAATGCATTGGTTCAACTGAAGTTACCTCAGAAGAAAGAGGATCCCAAAAGGTTCTTAATACCTTGCACCATAGGCACCATGACCTTTGAGAAGGCTTTGTGTGACCTGGGGTCAGGTGTAAACCTCATGCCACTCTCTGTAATAGAGAAACTAGGGATCTTTGAGGTACAAGCTGCAAGAATTTCACTAGAGATGGCAGACAAATAAAAAAAAACAGGCTTATGGACTTGTAGAGGATGTCTTGGTAAAGGTTAAAGGCCTTTACATCCCTGCTGACTTCATAATCCTAGACACTGAAAAGGATGAGGATGCATCCATCATTCTTGGAAGACCCTTCCTAGCCACAGTAAAGGCTGTGATTGATGTACATAGAGGAGAGTTAGTCCTTCAAGTGAATGAGGACTACCTTGTGTTTAAGGCTCAAGGATCTTCCTCTATAATCATGGAGAAGAAGCATGAAAAGCTTCATCCAATTCTCTCCATTCAGAGTCAAGCAAAGCCCCACATTTAAACTCTAAGTTTGGTGTTGGGAGGCCATAATCATGCTCTGAGCATCTGTGAAGCTCTGTAAGAGCTTCCTGTCAAGCTATTGACATTAAAGAATCACTTATTGGGAGGCAACCTAATTTTATTTATCTATATTAATTACTCTTTCATTTTATTTTCCATTGTTATTATATGTCTTCTTTAGGTTGATGATCATGTTGAGTCACAAAAACAGCTGCAGAATTAAAGCGAGAATAAAAAATAGCAAAAAAAATTAGCACACCCTGGAGGGCAAGCTTACTGGCGTTTAAACACCAGTAAGGCTAGAAAAGTAGGCGTTTAACGCCCAGTCTGGCACCATTCTGGGCGTTTAACGCCAAAAATGGCACACAGAAGGTGTTTGAACGCCAGAAAGGTGCAGGGATGAAAAATCCTTGACACCTCAGGATCTGTGGACCCCACAGGATCTCTACTTACCCCAACTCATTCTCACTCCTCCTCACACCTTTCTATAACACCCTTCCCCAAACACTATTCACCTATCAAATCCTACCCTCTTCCCCATAACCTCTTTACCACTCACATCCATCCACTCTTTCCTATCATACAACCCACTTAACCCCACCCACTCAAATTCAAACAATTTCCCTCCCAAATGCAACCCCTATCACACGGATTCCCTTTCCCTCTTACCCTATAAATACCCCTCCTTACTCATTCACTTTCACACAACACAAACACTCCAAACCCCTCTTGGCCGAACCACTCCTCCACCTCTATCTCCTCCATTTCTTCTTCCTCTACTCCTTTCTTTCTTCTTTTGCTCGAGGACGAGCAAACCTTTTAAGTTTGGTGTGGAAAAAAACGTTGCTTTTTGTTTTTTTCATAACCATTAATGGCACCTAAGGCCGGAAAAACCTCTAGAAAGAGAAAAGGGAAGACAATTGCTTCCACTTCTGAGTCATGGGAGATGGAGAAGTTCATCTCAAAGGTCCATCAAGACCACTTCTATGAAGTTGTGGCCAAGAAGAAGGTGATCCCTGAGGTCCCCTTCAAGCTCAAAAAGGGGCGAATATCCGGAGATCCGACAAGAGATTCGGAGAAGAGGTTGGGAAGCTCTCACCAACCCCATCCAACAAGTCAGAATCTTAATAGTTCAAGAATTCTATGCTAATGCATGGATCACCAAGAACCATGATCAAAGTATGAACCCGAACCCAAAGAATTGGCTCATAATGGTTCGGGAGAAATACTTAGATTTCAGTCCGGAAAATGTGAGGCTGGCATTCAACTTGCCAATGATGCAAGGAGATCTTCATCTTTTCACAAGAAGGGTCAACTTTAATCAAAGGTTGGACCAAGTCCTCATGGTTAGAGTTCATCCAACGCTCTATCATTCCTACTAGCAACAGATCCGAAGTAACTGTGGATCAGGCTATCATGATCCATAGTATCATGATTGGAGAGGAAGTGGAAGTTCATGAGATCATACCTCTAGAACTGTACAAAGTGGCTGACAAGCCCTCCACTTTGGCAAGGTTAGCCTTCCCTTATCTCATCTGTCACCTATGCAATTTAGCCGGAATTGTCATAGAGGAAGACCTCCTCATTGAAGAGGACAAGCCCATCACTAAAAAGAGGATGGAGCAAACAAGAGAGCCCACTCATGGACCTCAACAAGTGTATGAGGAAGTTCCTCATCAAGAAATCCCTGAGATACCTCAAGGGATGTATTTTCCTCCACACAACTATTGGGAGCAACTCAAAACCTCTTTAGGGATTTGAGTTCCAATATGGAGCAACTAAGGATGGAACACCAAGAGCATTCCATCATCCTCCATGAAATTAGAGAGGACCAAAGAGCCATGAGGGAAGAGCAACAAAGGAAAGGAAGAGACATTGAGGAGCTCAAGCACTCCATAGGATCTTCAAGAGGAAGAACTAGCCGCCATCACTAAGGTGGACCCGTTTTTTAATTTCCTTGCTCTTATCTTTTTGTTTTTTCGATTTTTATGCTTTATGTTTTGACTATGTTTGTGTCTTTATTACATGATCATTAGTGTCTAGTGTCTATGCCTTGAAGCTATGAATGTCCCATAAATCCTTCACCTTTCTTAAATGAAAAATATTTCTAATTGCAAAAGAATAAGAAGTACATGAATTTTGAATTCTATATTGAAATTAGTTTAATTATTTTGATGTGGTGGCAACACTTTTTGTTTTCTGAATGAATGCTTGAACAATGCATATTTTTTATAGTAAAGTTTATGAATGTTAAAATTGTTGGCTCTTGAAAGATTAATAAAAAAAGAGAAATGTTATTGATAATTAGAAAAATTATAAAATTGATTCTTGAACCAAGAAAAAGCAGTGAAAAATACAAAGCTTGCGAAAAAAAGAGAAAAAATGGCAAAAAAATAAAGAAAAAAAAGAAAAAGAAAAAGCAAGCAGAAAAAGCCAATAGCTCTTTAAACCAAAAGGCAAGAGCAAAAAGCCAATAACCCTTTAAACTAAAAGGCAAGGGTAAAAAGGATCCAAGACTTTGAGCATTAATGGATAGGAGGGCCCAAAGGAATAAAATTCTGGCCTAAACAGCTAAATCAAGCTGTCCCTAACCATGTGCTTGGGTCATGAAGGTCCAAGTAAAAAGCTTGAGACTGAGTGGTTAAAGTCGTGATCCAAAGCAAAAGAGTGTGCTTAAGAACTCTGGGCACCTCTAACTGGGGACTCTAGCAAAGCTGAGTCACAATCTGGAAAGGTTCACCCAGTTATGTGTCTGTGGCATTTATGTATCCGATGGTAATACTGGAAAACAAGATACTTAGGGTCACGACCAAGACTCATAAATTAGCTGTGTTCAAGAATCAACTTACTGAACTAGGAGAATCAATAAACACTATCTGAATTCTGAGTTCCTATGGATGCCAATTATTCTGAACTTCAAAGGATAAAGTGAGATGCCAAAACTGCTCAGAAACAAAAAGCTACTAGCCCTGCTCATCTAATTGGGACTAAGGTTCATTGATATTTTGAGATTTATTGTATATTCTCTGCTTTTTATCCAATTTGGTTTTCAGTTGCTTGGGGACAAGCAACAATTTAAGTTTGGTGTGTGATGAGTAGATAATTTATACGCTTTTTGGCATTGTTTTTACATAGTTTTTAGTATGTTTTAGTTACTTTTTAGTATATTTTTATTAGTTTTTATGCAAAGTTCACAATTCTGGACTTTACTATGAGTTTGTGTGTTTTTCTGTGATTTCAGGTATTTTCTGGCTAAAATTGAGGGACCTGAGCAAAAATCTGAATCAGAGGCTGAGAAAGGATTGAAGATGTTGTTGGATCCTGACCACCCTGTACTCGAAGTGGATTTTTTGGAGCTACAAAAGCCTAATTGGCGCAAACTGGCATCCAAACGCCCACCAGAGACCCTTTTCTGGCGTAAAATGCCAGAACTGGCACTAAAGCTGGAGTTAAACGCCCAAACTGGCACCCAAGCTGGCGTTTAAACTCCAAGAAGAGCCTATGCACATGAAAGCTTCAATGCTCAGCCCAAACACATACCAAGTGGGCCCCGGATGTGGATTTCTGCACTATCTGCACTTAGTTATTCATTTTCTGTAAACCTAGTTTACTAGTTTAGTATAAATAGCACTCTTTACTATTGTATTCATATCTTTAGACTTATCTTTAGATCATTTTACACGTTTGGGAGAGGCTGGCCATTTGGCCATGCCTAGACCTTTTGTTCTTATGTATTTTCAACGGTGGAGTTTCTACACCTCATAGATTAAGGTGAGGAGCTCTGCTGTTCCTCATGAATTAATGCAAGTACTATTGTTTTTCCTTCAATTCACGCCTACTTCTTCTCCAAGATATACTCTTGTACTTAACTCAATCTAGACAATCACCCACTTTGAGTACTTGCTTAGCCAAGATCCGCGTGCCTGACAACCACAAAGCGATCTACATAATGTTAAACGTAGTCATTGGACGACAGCCGGAGTATAATCACTTGGGTCTCTAATCAATGATTCACATCGTATCTCCTGACAGTAGAACATCTGAATCTGAGATTAGAACCTTCGTGGTATAGGCTAGAAACAATTGGCAGCATTCTTGAGATCCAGAAAGTCTAAACCTTGTCTGTGGTTTTCCGAGTAGGATCTGGGAGGGGATGACTGTGACGAGCTTCAAACTCGCGATTGTTGGGCGTAATGACAGTGCGCAAAAGAATCAATGGATCTTATTCCGACACAAGTGAGAACCAACAACTGGTTAGCCATGCGGTAGCTGTGCCTGGTATTTTTCATCCCAGACGAGAAATCCGACAGTTGATTAGCCGTGCAGAAATCGTAGAGGACCATTTTCACTGAGAGGACGGATGGTAGCCATTGACAACGGTGATCCACCAACTTACAGCTTGCCATGGAAGGGAGGATGCATGATTGGATGAAGACAATAGGAAAGTAGAGGTTCAGAAGCAACAAAGCATCTCCAAATGCTTATCTGAAATTCCCACCAATAAATTACATAAGTATCTCTATGTTATTTTCCTTTGTATTTATCTTTTAATTATCAAATCCTTATAACCATTTGAATCTGCCTGACTGAGATTTACAAGATGACCATAGCTTGCTTCAAGCTGACAATCTCCATGGGATCGACCCTTACTCACGTAAGGTATTACTTGGATGACCCAGTGCACTTGCTGGTTAGTTGTGCGAAGTTGTGAAAAGTGTGATCACAATTTTGTGCACCAATGATACCTTTCTTGTTAGATTTTTGCACGGATTGAATGAATAATACACCACGGTCAGGTCCAACATAATGCTTATGAAACCCCCTCCCACCAATAGATACAGTTTTCTCGATGCTGTTACAACAAGAGAGACAAGCTTCCAGTTCAGATCTCATGAATTTCAACTTGCAAATCAATGCAATCAGCAATCAAAATAGTCACACCTCCTTTAGAGGTAGAGGTCATGGAAGAGATGGTAGATGTGGCAGAGGAAGAGGTTGTGGAGGAAGAAACACCCTCAGGCAATGCTCATTTGTGGCAGAGAGGGACATTTAGTGGACAATTGCTACCGAAAGCATGGCTTCCCTCCGCACCTCAAAGCCAATACAGCCCATAATGTCAACAACATCACTGTTAAGGTAATTGATGAGAAAGACAGTGACACTATTGATATCTACAAGAAAGAAAGTAGTATCTCCCAAGTCTCATTTACACAAGAACAAAAGCAAGCTCTACTAACACTGCTCCAACACCATGGAGCCACCACTTCTCATAATGTGAACAACCTTTCCACTGTCACAAACCCTACGTCCTCCGATGCAGGTAATTCTGTGATCATGTCCATAGTGTTGTCATAGAATAGTGAATCCTGGGTTATTGACACATGAGCCACGGTCCATGTTACACATACTTTTGTTGCATTTCATTCACATCAAACAATCAATCCTGTTAGAGTTAAGCTCCCAAACAAAAGCATTGTCACAACTTTGATTTCTGGCATAGTCAAAATTTCTAATACATTGTACCTCACTGATGTTCTTTACATTCTATCTTTTGCATTAATTCTGATTTCAGTCTCAAAATTAATAGAGTCAATTGATTGCCAATTTATTTTTAACAAATTTAGTTGTGAGATACAGAACTACCATACAATGAAGATGATTGGAGTAGCTAAACTCATTGAGGATTTGTATGCAATAAAATCAGATACCAAGAAATTGAACACTCACACAACTATGTCCATACAAACAGCAACAGCTTCACCAGTCACACACCACACTGATCAAGCACTTAAGCATATTAGACTAGGTCATATTCCATTTAATAAATTGCATTTCATGCAACAGTTGTATCCCACAGTTTTAAACTTCAAATTTAATAAAGATGCTGCTACTCTTTCTTGTGATTCGTGCCACTTGTCTAAGCATAAAAGAAAACCTTTTTCTCACAATTTCTCTAGAACTCAATATTTATTTGAACTCATTCATGTAGATATTTGGGGTCCTATCAATGTTATTTCCACCAAGAAAAACAAATATTTTTTAACAATAGTAGAAGATTATAGTAGATATACATAGATTTTTCCAATGAATTTGAAATCTAATGCAGCAGTTTTAATTCAACAATTTGTAAATTTTGTTCACACTCAATTTGAAAAAAAAAAAGTTAAATGCATCAGATCTAATAATGGAAAAGAATTTCAAATGCATGAATTTTACAAATCAAAGGAAATTATGCATCAATCCTCTTGTGTTGAAAATCCTCAACAGAATGGGATTGTTGAAAGAAAGCATCAACATTTGCTTCAAGTCACCAGAGCAATCTTGTATGAGTCTTGTGTTCCACATTGCTACTGGGACTTGGCAGCAGTATATGCCACTCAAATTGTCAACTAAATTTCCAGCAATTTACTAGACAACAAGAGCCCCTTGGAGATTCTTTATCACAAAACCACAATTTTTGAAAATTTCAAAGCGTTTGGGTGCCTTGCATACATTTCCACACTGTCAGCTCATGGGACTAAATTAGATGCTAGAGCCAAAAAGTGTGTATTTCTTGGTTTCAAAGAAGGCACAAAAGGTTTCTTATTGCTTGACATCACCAATAATAAATTGCTAGTATCTAGAGACGTTGTTTTCTATGAGAATATTTTCCCTTTTAAAGAAAGTAATACTGCAGCATCTCCTTTGGCATCATTAGATCCGACTCACAACAAATCTCATGCATCACTTAACTTTGATGACATATTCACATACACCCAAACCACTTTACCTCATATCTGGTGCACGAAATTGCAATAACACTTTTGCAATCCCGCACAACTAACCAGCAAGTGCACTGGGTCGTCCAAGTAATACCTTGCGTGAGCAAGGGTCGATCCCACGGAGATTGTCAGCTTGAAGCAAGCTATGGTTATCTTGTAAATCTTAGTCAGGATATCAGAAATTATCAGGATTGATTGTAAAAAGCAAAAGAACATGAAAAAGGTACTTGTTTTGCAGTAATGGAGAATAGGCTGAGGCTTTGGAGATGCTCCATCTTCCGAATCTCTGCTTTCCTACTGTCTTCTTCATCAAACACGCAAGGCTCCTTCCATGGCAAGCTGTATGTAGGGTTTCACCATTGTCAGTGGCTACCTCCCATCCTCTCAGTGAAAATACGTCCCTGATGCTCTGTCACAGCATAGGCTAATCATCTGTCGGTTCTCAATCAGGCCGGAATAGAATCCAGTGATTCTTTTGCGTCTGTCACTAACGCCCCGCCTTCAGGAGTTTGAAGCACGTCACAGTCATCCAGTCATTGAATCCTACTCAGAATACCACAGACAAGGTTTAGACCTTCCGGATTCTCTTGAATGCCGCCATCAGTTCTAGCTTATACCACGAAGATTCCGATTATAGAACCCAAGAGATATCTACTTAATCTAAAATAGAACGGAGGTGGTTGTCAGTCACACGTTCATAGTTGAGAATATGATGAGTGTCACGGATCATCACATTCATCCGGGTTAAGAGCAAGTGATATCTTAGAATGGAAGCAAGCATGATTGAATAAGAAACAGTAGTAATTGCATTAATCCATCAAGACACAGCAGAGCTCCTCACCCCCAACCATGGGGTTTAGAGGCTCATGCTGTGGAAGGTACACAATGAAACGTCTAAAATGTTATGAGGTCCTGAGGTCCAGATACAATGTCAAAAGGTTCTATTAATAGTAAACTAGTATCCTAAGGTTTACAGA
Source organism: Arachis stenosperma (assembly GCF_014773155.1). Classification (NCBI taxonomy): domain Eukaryota; kingdom Viridiplantae; phylum Streptophyta; class Magnoliopsida; order Fabales; family Fabaceae; genus Arachis; species Arachis stenosperma. The sequence continues at coordinate 110,575,233 of NC_080380.1, read as the reverse complement.
AATGAGTAAATGACAGAAAAATCCACTTCCGGGCCCACTTGGTGTGTGCTTGGGCTGAGCAATGAAGCATTTTCGTGTAGAGACCTTTTCTGGAGTTAAACGCCAGCTTTCATGCCAGTTTGGGCGTTTAACTCCAAGTTTTATGCCAGTTCCGGCGTTTAACGCTGGAATTTCTGTAGGTGACTTTGAGCGCCGGTTTGGGCCATCAAATCTTGGGCAAAGTATGGACTATTATATATTGCTGGAAAGCCCAGGATGTCTACTTTCCAATGCCGTTGAGAGCGCGCCAATTGGGCTTCTGTAGCTCCAGAAAATCCACTTCGAGTGCAGGGAGGTCAGAATCCAACAGCATCTGTAGTCCTTTTCAGTCTCTGGATCAGATTTTTGCTCAGAACCTTCAATTTCAGTCAGAAAATACCTGAAATCACAGAAAAACACACAAACTCATAGTAAAGTCCAGAAAAGTGAATTTTAACTAAAAACTAATAAAAATATAATAAAAACTAACTAAAAGATACCAAAAACATACTAAAAATAATGCCAAAAAGCGTATAAATTATCCGCTCATCAATATCCCTACCACAATTTCTTTTAACCCTCCCATCCAATCACATGCAGTGTCATCACATAATAACAATAGTATTGCATCATCTCATCATGCTCACTCACAACAACCCCTTAGGAGATTCAAAAGAATAAAAAGAAAACCAACTCATCTAGAGAATTTTTATTGCATGCATACTTCCAAAGAGACAGCAACCACAACCAATTGTAGATATCCTATTTCTAACCATTTATAATATCATAATCTTTCAACTACACATAGAACTTTGTCTGTGAGTGTTGCATTATCCGTTGAGCCAAAACATTCTGAAGAAGCTGTGACAGAATCTTGTTGGAGGGATGCTATTTCAGCTGAGCTCGAAGCCTTGAATACAAATAAGACTTGGGCGATCACTCTTTTACCTCCAGGCAAGAAACCAATAGGTTGTAAATGGGTCTTCAAATTGAAATTGAAACCCGATGGCAGCATTAAGAGACATAAAGCGAGGCTCATAGTAAATGGGTACAATCAAAGACAAGGATTTGACTTCTTTGATACTTACAGCCCGGTTGCAAAAATGACTACACTAAGGATTCTCTTAGCCTTAGCAGTAGCAAAGGGTTGGTTGCTTCAGCAACTCGACGTTAATACGGCTTTCCTCCATGGTGATCTAGATGAACAAGTTTACATGAGTTTACCTCCGGGCCTCAATGTGGAGAAACCTGGCATAGTTTGCAAATTAACCAAGTCACTCTATGGCCTCAAACAGGCCAGTCGGCAATGGAATGTCAAGCTGACCTCTTTACTCTTGAGCTTAGGCTATTTACAGTCCAAACATGATTACTCCTTATTCACTGAATCAAACAATAGTGCTTTTACTGCTATTCTTGTTTATGTAGATGACCTAATCCTCACAGGAAATGACCAATTAGAGATCAACATCACCAAGCAACAATTGCATGCAGCATTCAAAATAAAAGATATTGGCAATTTAAAGTACTTCTTGGGTCTTGAGATAGCTAGATCAAGCACTGGTGTTGCGGTTCGCCAAAGAAAATATGTCTCAGACTTACTCACTGAATACAAAATGATCGAATGCAAGCCGCCACAACTCCAATGGATTATGCAACCAAACTGGCCAAGGATTCAGCACCAGCATTCTCAGACGTGTCGGTTTATAGACGCCTCATTGGCAGACTTGTCTACCTCATAACAACGCGGCCAGACATTTCGTTCGCAGTGGGAAAGTTAAGCCATTGTTTGGACTGCCCTACCACTGCCCAATATAGTTTAGCTCTCCGAATTCTCAAATACCTGAAGAATGCCCCCGTAGCAGGTCTCTTCTTCTCTGCCTCCTCAGACCTGCTCCCTTTCAGTTACTCAGATGCAGATTGGGCAGCATGTCCAGATAGTAAAAAATCAGTCTCTGGCTACTGCTTCTACATAGGCACTTCACTTATCTCATGGAAGAGCAAAAAACATTCTGGTGGAGTATAAAGCGCTAGCACTTGCAACATGTGAAGCTCGGTGGATCTCATTCATTCTGGCTGACCTGCATGTTCCAGTCACCAAATCCATCCCAATCTACTGTGATAGTCAGTTTGCAAGGTATATAGCTGCCAATCCAGTCTTTCATGAACGTGTCAAACATATTAAGGTAGATTGTCATGTGGTAAGAGAGAAAATAATTTCTGGGCTCATCAAGCTTTTGCCTATCACCAGCAAAGACCAAAATGTGGACATCCTCACAAAAGCACTTGCTCCACGACCCTTCAAATCAGGTTATGCTAAGTTGGGATTGCTCAACATTTGCGATCCCAACTTAAGGGAGAATGTATGATTTTTGTATGAACATAGTTTTTTTTCCTTTTCATTGTATGAGCCTCTGTATGTTTATATTTTTTTCTTGAGAAAGTTTATGTAAATCCCAAGTACATGTTTATATAACTCTCACTATAAGTTGCCAACTTTTTAGACTTGACAACTTAAGCGGGAATGTCACTTGGGTAATAAGCTAATACATATATAAAGAATGAGTACAGTAGTAATAGGTACATACATATACAAAGAGTGAGTACAACAGTAATACGCATATACTAGTGTAGTACTGATAGTTAGTTACAAGGTTAGTGTATATAATCAATTGTTAGTCACAAAGTCATTAGATTAGCTGAGTGAGAACTAAAATTGTTAGTTCCTTCAACTTCACCCTCTCTTCCTCTGATTTGTGGATCTTTCACATTCAGAACTTCAATTCAAGTTTATCTCTCTTTTTAATGTCTCCCAACTATGAATTTAACACCGCTCAGGGCCACTGAACCTTCGTGGATCAGCCTAGCACAGCCGCGATTCCATCCCTGTTTCACGTTCATCCTCCTCTCACTGGCCGAACTACCACCGCTAACCACCGTAGCCTCCACCATCGACGAGCCAAGGCGACCCAACCCTCTTCTCCTTTATCCGCGAGCCCAGAACCACCAACTCCTCCTCGCCGTCGTCCACCATCACCTTCGCATAGCCCTCCTTTCTTCTTCCCACCGTCGCCAGCGTTGCCGCCCCCGGCGTCACAACCAATACCACCAACCTTCCACACACGAGCTCCAACCCCCTTGCTCCATCGCCTCTCCCACTGCCTTGAAGGTCAGAATAGGGCGAAACCCCTGTTTCCATTTCGCTGCCTTTCTGCCGCGGCCAGTGCGCCGCCAGGACGGCGGTGTTGCTCCGGCCATTTGCTCACCATCATCAACCTTCCCCTTCCCTTCCTCTGTTCTAACTCTGTTCCCAAGTCTTCGTCTTTCCCCTATTTTATTTTGTTTAATTTATTACTGCTTGTAGTTAATTTTACTAATTTAGTTTAGTTAGTTTATGCATGCTTAGTTGATTAGGTGGTTAGAGAATTTGAATTGGTTAGTGGATTTAGGTTTGTTTTAATTATTGCTTCTGTTCGGACTGAATTGATCTTTTCTTGAAAGGTTGCCCTGGATGATGATGACTTTGATGAATTTCTGAATTTGAGTTATCACTACTATTGTAATTTTTTTTCCAATTTGAACTTAATCACTTGATTCGGGATGCTTAATTGTTTGAATTCATGTTGAATACTTGTGATTGGTTGTTAAATTCAAAGAAGAGAATGCTGCCTGAATCTATTATTTTTGTTCATTGTGCTATTTTGATGATGTATTTTAAGCCATTATTTTTGTCCATTCTTCAAAGAAAGAATGCTGTTTGTTGCTGGTTGGTTTGTTTAAATTGCTTATTGATGTTTTGTTACTATATGTTAGCTTATTTGCTTATTTCATATGAATTCACATGTGGTTTTTGTGTGTTTAGTTGTTAATACATTCATATGAAACTTGATTTGATTGGTTAAATTTGGAAAACAAGCCAATTTACTGTTGAAATGTTGCCGGATTTTTCCTAACATGAATTCATTAAGTGACATTGTCTTATTTGGTGCAACAAGACTCTATTTGACAGAATTCTATGTCAATAGAATCTTGGTTGCTAAACAATTTTAGAAATTTTATCAAGAACTTTCTTACAAATTTTGGTAAATTATTTAACTTCTTTACTTGTTCTGAATTGTGTGTTATTCATAAGCATTGAATAGCCTTAATTGATTTTTCAATTGACCATAAACTTGGATTTCTTTTAAATTGGAGCCTCTTTTGCATAAACTCACAAGATTAAAGGTTTTTAATCTATGTGGCTGATTTAATTCATTTTATCCATGCCTAAATCACCTTAAGTCACAGAGCATAAACTTTTCAATTCTTGTTTCAACTTGTGATTTCATGCTTCCTTATAATTTGGTGTTTCAATTTTCTTTATCTACCTTGTTCATCAAGGTTTTAACTTTGTCAATGCCAAATTATTTTAATTTATGCTAATTACTTGTGATTAATACTTATTTGATTATGTGCTCTATATATACATTTACATTACTTGTTTTGGCATCTTGAATTGCTGAGAAGTGAACATGAACTTCCTTGTTTTGGAATTTGTTGGAATTTTCAGAAATTAAGAGACGTTTTACTATGTACATAACTTTTGACTTTCTTTTCTTTTTCAACTAACTTTTTCTTTTTCTTCACATAACTTTTTTCTTTTTCTTCACATAACTTTTGACTTTCTTTTTTCCTTTTCAACTAACATTAATTTTTAACTATTTTCTTTTTCTTTGTGCATAGTAACAACGCTCCTTTCTTCTCTTTATCTTTGATAAACAAGCAAGTTAACTATCTTGGATTACTTGGATTGATTGGAAGTTACTTTTGTTTACTTTTAACTTGAATTTTAACTTGAATCTCATGCATGCTTCCATCCAAATTTATATTATCTATTCACTTCATATATATGCTATTTTGTGACTCAGTTCTCTACTTCTCAGCAACGCCATCATTGTTATAGCCCTTCCATTGCTTGATCCACCGGTTATCTGATGACATAGCCCGTTCGGAGCGTCGCTCCATACGACACTATGGGCACTTGAGGAGGATCAGGTGTATAATTAAACACTGAAACCTCTTAATGTTGACATGATGCTTAATTCTTATGATTGTAAAGGCTGTTTTCTGACTTCAGAGGGACTTAGTGTGAAGCTTTATCAGCCAAAGCTTAATTTTCCTCGTACTGGGTGCACGTGGGAGTAGTGGTTCTTAAAAGTTAATAGTTCGAGGATATTTTGTCATGGCTAAAAAACAAGATGTTTCGAATTATTTGGCTACTTTAGAAAGTTATTTAAGTAGTTTTAATTCTACAGAAAGTCTTTCTTTTGTTAGAAGTGATTCTTCTGATGAAGTTGAATCACCTAGAGATTTTAATTTAGTTTTTTCAATTCCTAGTATGAATTCGATTCCTCAAATCAAATTTCGACGTAATTTAGGTCCTACTTCTTTTTCCATTCCAAGGAATAATATTGTTAACCAGTCTTGTGTCGATGTATCTCAAAGGCTTTGTATTGAAAATGATTCGATTGATGATTTGGTTAATAATAAAGTTTGTTTTTCCTCAAATGAGCTAATAGACTTATCTTTCAATTGTATTTATGATTTGGAATCTTTAGATTTTGAAAAGTATATAGTTAATGATGATAATATTGAAAAAGGTTTTGAGTCTCAAGATCCTCTTAAAAAAATTAACTTGGGATCTAGTGATGATGTGAGACCCACTTATATTTGTAAAAATATTGATGAGTGATTTTGAGCAAAATTGACCAATCTTTTAGTTAAGTACAAAGATTGTTTTGCTTGAAATTATCATGAGATGCTTGGACTTGATTGTTCTTTAGTAGAACATCGATTAGCTTTAAAGCCATCTTCTCGGCCAGTAAAGTAAGCACTTCGACGTTTTGCACTTGAGATTAATCTTAAGATTAAAGAAGAAATCGAAAGATTGATTAAAGCAAAAAGTTTATTCGAATAGCTCGTTATGTTGATTGGGTGTCAAATATTGTACCAGTAATGAAAAAGAATGGAAAATTGTGAGTATGTATTAATTTTAGAGATCTAAATAATACTACTCCTAAAGATGAATATTTTATGCCTATTGCAGACATAGTCGATTCTGCAGCAGGCAATGACATTTTGAGTTTTATGGATGATTATTCTGGATATAACCAAATCTTTATAGCCAAAGATGATGTGTCAAAAACTACTTTTCGATGTCTTCGGACTTTAGAAACTCTTGAATGGGTGGTGATGCCTTTTGCTTTGAAAAATATTGGCGCGAAGGGTCAACGTGCCATGAATACTATTTTCCATGAGTTCATTGAAAAATTTATATATATCGATGATGTAATGGTTAAGTCAAACTCAATACACCAACATCTCAATCATTTATGTCAAGCATTTGACACAATGCGTAAAAAAGTTTAAAGATGAATCCTTTAAAATATGCATTCAGAGTATCTGCGAAAAAATTTTTAGGATTTGTAGTTCAAAAGAGAGGAATTGCCATTGATCAAAATAAAGCTAAAACAATCTTAGAACTACCTCCACCGACATCAAAGAAAGCGGTACAGTCTTTCTTGGGAAAGATTAATTTCCTTCAACATTTTATCTTTAATCTTTTTGGTCGAGCACGGGTTTTTTAATCTTTAGTCAAGCTTTAAGATGAGTCCCAATATGTATGGACAGTGGAACATCAAATGGCGGTTGATTCAATCAAAGATTATTTGTCCAAACCTTTCTCGATGCTACAGCCTTGATAGAAGTTTTCTGCACCTTCTACTTTTGTTGTCTCTATGTCTCTATTTTCCTTTCTGGAGCTTTTGGGGGAGGTGCTTCTAAAGTGCTAAGATGAGTCCTTATTGATTTCTTCATGACATCGTCCAAAGTACGATCATATCGAGAATAGTAGTTATTCCACCATTCGATGAAAAAATTGGTAACAAAGTCACTGTGAATGAAGGTAAGTAAAGAATAATGACTTTGATTTTTGTCGCTGAGATCGAGACATTTCATGACATCTTCTTTTGTTTTGAGAGTGACATGACAAAGAACTGGGTGCTTTCTTGGGAAAGAAGCTGGAATGGCTTGTGAAAAACTCATTTGTCTAGCCACATAGTGAGGGGCATGAAGGGTTACTTTGAATTGCTCTTTCTTGTATTGAGGGATGTCTATTGGAAAGATCTGAATTGCAAGAAAGTTGGACCAAGTCATGTTATTTGAAGTGTGGATGTCATCATCCGAAAATAGATGACGTTGAAACCAAGAAGGTCCACACCTTCGATCTGCAAAAGGGGTAAGTCTTAGGTTCTTGTTTCAAAAAACTTTGCATGAATGAAGTTTTAAAAATGCTTCCCAAAAAAGTTCCTCTGTTGAATTCCATTTTCAAAATTTGGTTATAGTGTGACTAGTCAGATTCCTTCGATATTTTATTTATCGGAGCTTGTGATTTTCCCTTGTTCATTTGCCCTAATTCATCATATAGATTGCCAAAGATTAATTTGGCCAAGTTAAATTTGTGTCCTACATGAAGTAAGGCAATTAAGGGGATGAATAATTTTTGCATCAAGACACTTCTTAAACAGAATACAATAGCATTTAACCAATAATAAAAAAATGCTACACACTTATCATCAATAACAGGAGTGTTTTCTTTCCCCATATTGAGCTTAATAAATTTTTTGTAAGATCTTTTTCGATGATTTTGTACTGCCGACTTGGTTTCATTTAAAATGTGGCAATAGAGTTGCCCATTGGTAGTCCAGTGATAGAAACTACATCAAAAAGTGTGGGGCCAACCAAACCACATGCACTACAAGAAACATCGTTAAAATCGACTGCCAAATCGACGACTAAGCCGTCGATAATATTAAAAATCGATGACAAAATAGACGACAGAGATGGTCGTTATTAATCTTGTCGATTTTTCAAAATTTTAATAAAATCGACAGGTTGGGGAGCCGTCGATAATAATTTATTAAAATCGACGGTCTTTCCGTCTATATTATGAGTATAAGAATTTCCCCTTCTTGCTAAAATCGACAACATTGCCGTCGATATTATTATATAAAATCGACGTCATTTTTGTCGATATTTAATTTAATAAAATTGACAATATTTTCGTCTGTAATATGATTTACCAGCTTAATAAAATCGACAACGCTGTCGTCGATATTATTATATAAAATCGACGTCCTTGCTATCGATATTTGATTTATTAAAATCGACATCCTTGCTGTCGATATTTGATTCATTAAAATCGACACAGTTGTCATCGATTTAATTTTTTAAGTACCGACAAATTCTTTGTCTATTTTAAATTTAAAAAGCGACAACACTATTGTCGATTTTAATAGCCATATTTTTTAAATTTTTTTCTATTTGAAAAATAGTAAACAATTAATGCAAATAAACTTTTAAATATAAAAATAAAATTTATACAGAATATTAGATAATAAGACAAATAAATATAAAAATAAAAATAAAATTTATATTAAATATTAGATAATGAGTTTACAAACTTATCAAAATATAAATAATCCTCTAACATAAAGATTTAAAACAAGATAAATAACTAAACTTAGACTTGTAATAAGTAACAATTGAGCTGAACAAAGTTGTGTTAACATAACGTCCTTGCTGCTGTTAGCCTCAACTCCGGTTGATTTATTTGCTTCAGAAGATCAGTAGAAGTAACACGTAACATAAAACTGTAATTAGTACACTCAAGCAGAAAATTTATATTTTTGATACATAATGTTGACAGTGAAAGTGTTAAATATAGCAGAACACCAAAATCTCGAGTAGTGTATAGGAGGAAAACGTGATACATGATGAGGTATCGATATGGAAAACCATGAATCAGGATTCATATTGCCGAATCGCTGATAAAATTTCAGCAATGCCTTCAAATTTTATCCTTTCTTTGAGAATCATCTTTAGCTAAATCAAGTGCTCGCTTTTCACATGTTGCACGCTTAGTAGCATCGGCAATGGATTCAAAATCCTCAACATGAGCTACACCAACTATTCTCCTGTGTATTAATGATCAATTGATCATTATGAAAGTGTTAGCCATGTCTCCTAAGAATTTTCATGTTGCTCAAATCGTAAATACAGGCCATTGCTTCAGAATCATACTATTCAACAAATATATATCTTATTGACCTCAACTAAACATCAGTGTAAATGATTATATACACATTAGAAAGTAGAGAGCAATTCCAACATTGTCACTGAATTTTATACCTAATATGTTTCCTCACACGAGCACTCTAGACTAGAGTCATGCAAAAGACACATTCTAATATTACCATTCCATATTTTTTTATAGGAAAAATGCAATTAGTAAACTATGTCCACTTAGCAACACTTAGTTTCAACTTCCAATAACCAGGAATTCATATCCACTTAGCAGCACTTAGTTTTAACTTCCAATAACCATCCCTATGATCTATGGTTTCCAGAAGAATTAAATGCTAAGTAGTGGGGAAAACAGTTCTGATATAACCGAGTGACCAAGAAAGAGAGGGAAATATAGCCAGACTCACATTGCATCTGAAGAGCAGAAGGGTCTGAACGACTTCCCAATGACCATATCTACAAGCTTGCATCAAAGCCGTCTTCAAATAACAAATCAAAGTGAGTCCAAAACATTAATTAGTAAACTATATCCTCAGTAAGTGCATTATAAACATGCTACAAAATAGAAGTGAGATCTAACAAAAAAATTTCAATGTCTCATATTATCATGCAGATATCTCTAGAATTTTTATCAGATCCATCTGCTAATCTGTCACTTACAACTATGCATACTCTTGTTATAAGTTCTCCAAAAAGGAATAGAATCATATCCTAAAACTGCAAAGCTGGACCAAAATGGAACAAAAAAGTTACAAATTTGCAATTCCAAATACAGAACAGAATCTCCAATTCTCAAAATTGAAACTAGAACAACACTTGCACCAATTGTAAACAACCATACAATTCAACTTCCTCAAATTAAAACCAATTACCGCAACAGAGCTTAAATCTAACCCAGAATCAACCTACCATTTAAAATGAAAAGAGAAAAAGAGAACAGCAAAAATGAAAGACTCTACCTGGCTGCAATAGTTCCTTAATTTCACATCAGCTCCATTCTCAAGTAACAAAGCCACAATCTAATGGAAACCCAAATCTAAGAACAAAAGAAGAAACTTTTTGAGGCATGAAAATCAGAAAAAGACAAAAAGGATATTGAGATGAGATTAAACATTTGGATTCATGAAATGAACCTCGTTATGGCCCTTGGAAGCTGCAAAATAAGTTTAATTAGACTTCGCAGACGAACCATCCAATACAGCACTTGGTTGGGGCAAATGCCATTCATACATGCCCTCAGAAGCTGAAGTGGACACAGCACGAGAATGCACACAAGGCCTAGGCAATCTAGAGAAGTCAGCAGATTGATACACATTCCAATATTTTTAGTTCTATAACAATGACTAAGACTGTAATAGAAACGACAATAGTTATTTCCTTTTCTTTTCTTTTTCTTTCTATTTTTATGGTGAAGCACTGGATTAAAAAAATAGTTGTTTAAGAATTTTATTTTAAGATTGAAAACTTCATCCAGTCTATATATAGAAATTTCAAAAGTTATATGTAGTTATAAAATTACAAAAAACTCAAAGTTATATTTAGAACTTGTCTCTGCAGTATTCCTTCTGCCAAAAGCTACTTGATTGATGCCATCTAGCTGCCTCTCTAGCTTCACAAGTCAAAATAGAACTTATTACTGTGATTGAAGAAAACTAGCATGGACTGACCTTGACAGGGACAACAACCTCATAGAGGAGTATAGCTTCTCTAGCTACACAATAAAATTCCAATGCAACTCTTGTAGATGACAGACAAACATCCTGAAAATTAATAATTTATTTATTAATGCAAAACTAATTGTAGGTCAACTAACTGAAAATATTTATATGAATGCAATTTAAGTAATCTTACACTAAAAGTCACACTCTAGGAGCAGATTTCTAGCCTTTGACATGATATTGGTTTTTTTCTTGTGTGCAAAGTGAACCTCAACATCATCAGCAAACTTGCTCAGTCTGCTATCATTGTCATCCGATGCGGAGATGAACTTAAGGTCTTTTAAAGAATATTCAAATTCTATTGTACATTTATATGAGATGATAAATTTAATTTATTTAAATAATATGTGCTGAGATACCACAGAGAAATTACCTTAACTTTGGAGCGCCAAACAGGTTCAGACTTGCCAAGGCTTGCAAGATGCTCAACACGTAATTGAATCTTCGAAAACAGAAAAAAAACAAACATGAAAACCAAGCTAATTAGAATGCAAGGCAATAATAATATTGAATAATTGAAAGAAGAAAAAATGCCACAGAGATTGGGGATTATAATAATACTTTAAGGAGGGAAGCATGGAGAGATGGATCTGGAAGGGATTGATTGAGAGATTGAAGATCCCCCATCAACTGTTTCAGCTCCACCTCCATTGTTTCTCGTTTTCGTCTTCTTCTTGTTTCTGGATTTCGGATCTGAATTCAAATTGAGATTGAAATGTGAATCCCAAACCCAGAATTGAAAAATCTTGAGCTGAACCCGCACCACTGCTCAGTGCCGCAGCTCCGTTAACTGTAGTGTTGGTGTAACTCGTAAGACCAATGGCGGGCTCGGCAGAGGAGTAGGAGAAGCTCTACTCTCAGGCGGAGGACGGCGGGTTTTCTTAGGAGTTGGAGAAGAAGAAGCTCTGCTCTCTGCCTCTCTCTGTGACCGTGACTCCATTCTGGTCTCTACTGTCGAGCCTTGGAGGAGAAGAAGAAGCGTCCTTTAGACTCTAATTCTCTGAAGATTTGGGGTTAAATTTTGGGAAAATGAGTGAAACGAGCAGGACGCGGGAAGTAAATGCGGGATTAGTTTTTTGTTGATAAAAATTGACGGCTATTTCGTCAATTTTAGTTAAAATAAAAATCAACATTCTATCCGTCTATTTTATATAATAAATCTATACCATTCATTCAATTTAAAAAAGAAATCTTTATCGTCTAAATATATCGATGACAAAAACTGTCGATATTTTACTTATTAAAACAGACAACAAGTTCGTCAATTTTATAGAAAAAAAAATTTCAACTCCTATTCTGTCGGTAATATGACGATAGTAGTAAGGTATTAAAAAAATTATTAAAATAATAGACGACATTGTCGTCGATTTTAATATTTTTTATTAATCATCTTTTTTCATTTTATCGACGGAAAGCCGTCAAAAAATATCGACGAAAAACTTAACCGTCGATTTTTGGCGTCGATAATTACACTGTTTCTTGTTGTGATGGAAGGTGAAAGTTGTTGGTAGTTCTGTTCCAAAAGCAGAGAACAGCACCAATCATCTAATGATGCGTGATGGGTGTGAAATGAGAGAGGCGAAGGAGATCATGAATACCTTATAATTTTCAGGTTTCACCTTTTACGGATTTGCCCCTTTGATACCAGGAGAGAAAGTTGGCATTTTTTAAGGAAATCTTAAGCTTATTTCAAAAAGGTTTTTTGCCGTCAATGAAGGGTGCTATGAAAAAGGTCCTATTTAATGAGCAAATCCTCCCATTCGGCACTAGAAAATGACGAGAAGTTTTTTCAGCATGTTCCAAAGAATGTATAGGGATAATGATGCAGTAAGTATCTTCTTCAACAGTGAAGTGAAAAAGAATTTTTTGTCATTTGTGGTGTTACCTGGATCCTCGATGATAATGTCTCCATTTCGAGATAAAATATCTAAGTCGAATTGTACAAAAGTATCAATCATGACCTTTTTGCCTTTATCTTTGGTTAATGAAATTTTTGGAGCTTTAGATGAGGCCATTTGATTATATTGAGATAAAATCAAAGAAGAAGGATGAGTTTGAAGATGGAACGATTATTGGATAATGAGGAGAAAAATGGAAGAATTAGAAGATCGAAAGTTAACGTTGTTAAGTGTTGTGAAGATGTTACCAAGTAGAATAAGAGAAAGTAAGTAGAGCTTTTTCCATTTTGTACTTTATTTTTCAAATTTAGAAGAGAGAAAAGCAATAATTAATGGGAGAACGTGTTGTAGTGGGCGTAATTATTGGATTTCTAGAGATATTAGCCGTTAATGAGCTTTGTGCGAATTAATTGATTAATTATGGCATTTAAAGGAAACTTTTAAGTAGGATTAAGCATTTTGTTTTCAAATTGACTTTGAAAAGACGCGTTAATCCTAAGGGGACAATTTGTTAGTGAAAAATAAAATAAATTTTGAGATATTGAGGTCAAGGCTCGATAAGTTCTTTTCAAAGGATAAAGGACTCGTCGAAAGGGATTTATCGATGAAAGAGATGGGGTCGATCAACAAATCTTATCGAAGATAATTGATGGTGGTTGTTAACATCATTCAAAGTGCGGGAACAGTTACTTAAAGATTAATGTACGTTGATAAGAGAATATCTTATACCCTTTTTATAGCATTTTCTTATTGTTTTTAGTTATATTTTATTAAGTCTTAGTATGTTTTAGTGCAAAATTCATCTTTTGGATGCTACTTTGAGTTTTTGTGTTTATCCTATGATTTTAAATGAATTTCTGGCGAATTTGACAGAATCTTGTTCAGAGACGAAGAAAGGATAGCAGATGTTGTCAATCCTAACCTCCGTGCATTCCAATGAGCATATCTTGAGTTATAGAGGTCCAATTAATGCGGTCTCAATAGAGTTGGAAAACTAACTTTCGGAGTTTTCCAGCAATATATAATAGTGTATACTTTTCTTCCAGAATGATTTCCAAAAACTGACATTGAAGATCCACATCTGGAGTTCAACGCCCAAAAAGGACCAGCCTCCAGCGTTGAACGTCCAAGACTGACGTTCAATGCCAGCCAGGGAGCAAAAGGCAGTGAACTCACCCCCCTAATGGGCGTTCAACGCCCACTTCCCAAGTTAGACGCCAAGCCTTGACTGAAGCAAACACCAAAATGGGCCCTAAAGTGGATTTTAGCACTCTTTAGCTTATTTAGTTTTAACTTTGTACTTTTTAAATTTAAATTAACATCTTTTAGGGTTAGCATCTCCTATTTAAAGAGGATATCACTAAGGTTCACACACACAGAGAGATTATATTTCAGATCTTAGTTTTTCTCTGTAAATCATGAGCAACGAAACCTCTTGGTTAAGGTTAGAAGTTCTGCTTATCTCTATGGATTAATATCATTACTATTCTATTTTAATATATGTTTGATTTAGTTCTAAGGTGTGTTTTCTTTCTTCATCCAAATGAGGCTGGGTATGTCCCTTTTTCTACATGAGTTCTTGTGATACTCGGAATAAGGTCACTTGAGCTATAGCTTGAAAACACTCCTCCTAAATCGAAATTATCTAGGCTGACTGGGATATGTGACATATAATCCCGTTAGTTATGGGTAATTGAGGTTTTTATGGCGCTAAACTAGTTTTTCTGAACTTCATCCCCTGATCCGAAAGATCTGACCTTGTCTGTGGCATTTTGAGTAGGATTGGAGGAGATTAATTCGCTAGGGAAATAGGTTTTAATCACTTATAGTTTGCCATAGAATGAATCATTCATTGTTAAAATAGTTTGTAAGAAATATTAATCTGGAAAGATAAATATCTCCAAAACCTTAATTGTTTCACATCATTGTTTCTACACCAATTCTTTACTACTTTCTTTATTATCTTGTTTTATGCGAATTCAACAACAGCAACTCTTTTTCTATTTGCCTGACTAAGTCCTGCAAGATAACTATTTCTTGTTCAATCCAACAATCCTCGTGGGATCGACCCTCACTTATCTGAGGTATTACTTGGACGACCTGGTGCACTTGCGGGTGAAGTTGTGCAAGTTTTAATTTCGTGCACCATACATGAGAAATGTATTTGAAATTTGATTAGTCGAAGAATCTTATAAATAGCTGAAGATTGGAAGAAACAAGAGTTGAAATCTCATTTCAGAAAATACTCTCGCACTCTCATATCCCCAGCGAATTCCTAAATTTGCTAAGAGCTTCCTTTTCTGTAAGGTTCCTTCCATAGTTTTTACATTTACCTTAAATTTCTTGTAATCTTTACTTTCTCACAAATTTACCTTTTCAGCAAGTTTGTTCTTTCTATTTTCCTTTAAGATTCTTTACTTTGTATTTGATTGCAAAGTCCTTCGATTTTATCGAAGGTAGTTTATTACTTTCTTTAAATTAAATGTTATCTCTTTTGTTTCCAGTCATTTTATTCCCAAAGTTATTTTTTATTTTCAGATTTTTCTTTGTTATTTTAACCAATTAAAAGAACATTTAAAGCATTTTCGAAAATTGGTACTCACAGGAGGAGTAGGTTTCACTCCCATATCGTTAGATATCGAACCACCCAAATTTGTTAAAAATCTATAAAACATTTTTTTAACAAAAGATTAGTTATTGTAAAGTTTCAACATATTTTGTAAGATACTATCAATTTATTTCAAAAATTCAATTATTTTGTAACAAAAAATTAATTTATCACAAAATTCAATATGATTTGTAATTAATTTTTTCATTGTCACAAAATTCAAGGATTTTTTGTAACTAAAAAGAAATTTCATTTTAAAATGTCAAAACTTTTAAGAGTGAAAAAAATTTGTTTATATAATTTTTACTTTGTTTCAAAAACTTTACTGGGTAATTTTACTTTGTTTCAAAAATTTAATTTTTCTAAAATAATTTTCTTTCGAAAGGTAAAAGTAATTGCATTTCATAGAAAGAAAATATAAAAAGTCCAAAGAGGGATAAATAAAGTAAAAAAAGTAGGGTTCTCCTATAAACAGTAACAAAGAAAACACAATCTCAATCAGAGAAAAAAAAAAGGGAATTGGGGCTAAAGGAACTTCGACTTTATCCTCTTCGAGCAAGGTCCTTGTGGAGCTTCACTGTTGCATTCAACACAGTTTGAGCTGATGATTTCCTCTCCTCAAAGATATCCTCATTTATTGCTTTTCGTATGTTCCAACACAAGATTGCAAAGAGCTCCATCTTGTGGACACGATCTCTTCCAGCTCTAGCCGCACCAAGCACAGACAACCACCAATCAGCAAAGGTTGTGCTCGCTTGGCTTCTAGAAATCAAGCTCAGAGGCAACATATTCCAAGCTTTTGCAGCAACCAACACCTTTGTAAATAGTGACAAGTGGATTCTTCTTTAGTTCTATATCGAGGATAGCTAGATGGGGTAGAGGAAAATCTTCTATGTAAGAGGCTTAGAATAGGTAATGTCTCATGCATGGATCTCCAAATAAAAATTTTAATTTTGTGTGGTACCTTCGAGCTCTATATACTTCTCCAAATCACAGGTCTTTGCATAAGAGGGGATATTGCTCAATAGGGGTATGAGTAAAGGCATGGGAAACCTTATATGTAGAGGAGAGACATCAAACTTTCCACTTTTATTGTCACTCTAGATTAATCTATCAACACATTTAGCATTCACAGAGACAACCAGTATTTAGGTAGCTATTTCAATGCTGAAGCATTGTTCAATCAAGCTCCTGTTCTATTTTCTATTCTCTACAAGTCTTTCACCCTCAACATATTTGTTGTTATGTTGTTACTAGGATTGATATTGGGGGGGATATGGAGAGAGAAGCCAAGGGTCTTGATAAATTTTAACTGATTTTTCATTTTAATACTCCATTGGATTTCTTTTTCTGCTATTTTTCTGTCTTCTAGCATACTCTATCATCCCCAAGAGGACAGATTCTCCTTGTCTACAGTTAGAGGTAAAACATAGAGAGAATATTTCTCTTGTAGTATCTGATATAGCAGAGAGTTCGGGTTCATCACTATTCTCCAAAATTGCTTACCCAACAGGGCCAAAGTTTGCGCTTTCAAGTCTTTAAAACCCAAACCACCCTCCTTCTTTATCCGTGTCCTATAATCCCAGTTAATTCAAGCCATTTTTCTTTCGGAACCATGCTGACCCGATTAGAATTTGGATAAGATACTGTGTAATATTAATGAAAAGAATGACGAAGAATGGTCAATGAAAAAAACTAAGAAAATTGATGTAATATTAGCCTTTTTCTTTACCTTTTTATGGACGTTAAGTTTTAGCTTTGTTTTCAAATAATATATATATATATATATATATATTATGTGCATTATGCAGGATGATATCAGCTTCATGATCAATGAATCCTATAAAATTAAAACTTCTATCACTCTAAATGAAGCATTTGTAGCTATGAGAGGTGAGAAAAGTAATGCAAGTTATGTCATAAAGGCTTAAAAATTAAATTAAAGATTCAAGCACAACTTGGAAAGGCAACACAAGATCGTGAGGAGATAAAGGCAATAGATGTCCTCAAAAAACATGAAGAGTAACATACACGGCAAAAGAAAGAGTTAGCTCAAGTAAAATCTCAACAAATTCTTGTGACACTACAAGAAAAATGCTGAGTACTGGATTTATCGGTGGAATAACGAAAATTATCTGCCAGTAACGTGTTTACCATCGGATTTTTCATTGAAATCAATCCAACGGTATAACCCTAGCTGGTAACTAATTACCATCATATTTTTTAATTCGCCGGTAGGTATCTTCACCGGTAATTTTGGCTCTCCACAATTTTCTTTCCCGCCTATTTACCGTCGGATACTGTCCCCTATAAATTCAACAAAAAATCCAATTTTTATTTATTTTTTTACTTAATAAGTGGTCAAATTCTTTTTTTATTATTTAAATATATTTTTTACACAATTAGTTGTCAAATTCTAAAGAATAGAAACCAAATATGGTAAATTAAATATCAAGTGTAAAAAAAATTAACAGTAAAAAAGGAAAATATACAGTAAAACAGTCTACAACAAAATTCTAATATCTAAAGATCCTGATAGTCGTCGTCATTATCCCCCTGGTCCTGCTAAGACGGTGGATCATGCGGTGATGTCGGTGCCCTTGTAATAGTACCGCTGCCACTGTCCCGCATCTACTGTTGGTACACCGTCATCTATTGCTCCATCCGCTGAAGTTGTTCCAGCTCCCGCTTACACTCCAGCCTGAGAAAATCTGTGTCTGATATGCATGTGAGAATCTCCTGATATTTCTCCTCAAATTGCTATAGTTGCTCTGCCTGTTGCTGTAGTTTTTCTTATTGCTCCAACACCTGCTACCTCAAATCGACACCGTCTTCGCGATTGATAGGTCGCCTGGTGGCAAAGACAGATGAATGTCTCAGTGGGAAAGTGCATATTTTTAGTGAAGAACGATGTAAATCCTGAAAAATTAATAAAAATGTTAGGGCCAACGGACTAAATTAATTATTTATTATTCAAAGAAATTATAAAATTAAATTTTATATTTTGAAGATGTAAAAATGTTTAAAATACGAATTTTAACACTAATTTTAAAGGTTTTAGCCCAAAATTGGGCCAACGAACTAAATCGGCCGAACCGAGCCCATATCGAGCCCAAGACCCAAATTATATAAGCCCTAACTATGAGCATTCAGTTCGTTTTCTTCAAAAGAAAAAGTGAGCGCTCATGGAAGAGAAGAAGAGAAAGAAGGTTTTGCGCACTTTCAATCTGGAGCTCCGATTGATAAGTCGTTTGTGACCACGCATTCGTCTCGGAGTCCTCTTCACTTCTACCCCAAAAAGTGGTAAGAAAATTCAAATTCTATGCCCAGTTCTCCCTTCTTTATATTTTCGCGAATTTGGATTTTGTATTGAGATATTTTGTGATCTTGATGGTTTAGGGGTACTTTGGGTTTTACCCCAATCATCAATGGATAAATTAAAGAAATCCTAACCCTTGTGAATTATTTAATTTAGCAAAAACCTAGTATTGACTATGATGCAATTATATGAAATTGTGTGATATTAGATGGAATTCATGTGAAATTGAAGTTAAAGTAGTGAAAAAAAAAAACAAAATTGTGGTGGATGTTAGCTGGTTGAGTTGATTTGAAGTCTTGGAGCTTGTGTGAAGAGGAGGGTTTTGAGGTGTTACGGGCTTAGAGAGAAATCGGCAAAGGTATGGTTTTAGTTTCTCGTAGTTAATATATAATATTGCATGAAAACTTAGGTTAGTGGCACTAAGATAGGTTGGAATTGTATGTATTGAGAGATTGAATATGTGTGTATAGTATGTGTGGTGGATTTGATTTGGAGGTTGAAATTGAGTATGTATAGGAAGTTGATAATGATGATGATGTGATATGAGTTTTGATGATGGTTTGTGATGTTTTGCTGCATAATGAGTATGATGATGAGTATGAGAAATCTTGGGATAGAGGCTGGGACCGGTAAGTTGTTAAATTAAGATTTGTGAGGTTGGTGTTGAATATAAATTATATGTTGGGTTCGATAGTGAAGTGGTTAGAATGGATGCAATTATTGTATATATGTATGTATGTGATAAAAATGATGTTGAATTGGTGATGAAGCATTTGTATTTTGAGTAACTAAGAGATTGATAACTAGTGGAATAGTGTTTGGAAGTCATGAGAATGTTTGGGATGGATTTGGTTGATTTTGGATTGAAAAGTTTGGAAAATTTTGAGTTTTTAGTAAAAGCATAATTTTTTACCAACTTCGGCGGGTCATAACTTGGTTTCCGGATCCCCAAACTTTATGAAATCTATTTTGAATGAAAATTGGGTCCGTGAAGTTTACAACATTTGAAGAACGAACGAACTATGATTTTTTACGAAAAAGTTAGGTGCTTTTGAAGTTTGGGTTTAAAACACAATTTTTGCAAAAAACCCGAATTTCAGGTATACGTGCATTCGCACAATATCGTGTGCACGCACAAACCAGAGCATTGGTGAGATTCTTGTGTACGTACGAGGGAGTGTGCGTATGCACACCCTGGGGATTTTGTAAGTTGTACGTACGCACAGTACCATGCGTATGCACGATGCCTTGTTTTACACTAAAGCCCTTTTTTAACTGTTTGACCTTCCCGGCAAGCTTATAACCCTCCGAAACCACCATTTTGTTAAAAATTCACAATTTTTGAACTATCAACCATTACTCCAATTTTTTCCCAAACATCTGAAAATTTTGTTTAAGATCCGATAGCTAGGTTTTAGGCTACGGAATAGGGGTAAGGGTATTGATGGAGCTAGTTTTGGTATCAAAGGAGATTTGAGATATGAATAATTGACTTGATGAGATATTATAAATGATGAATGAGACATGATAAGATGATGATGAATGAGATTGATTGATGATGATGGTGAGGATCAATTTTATTTATGATTTTTAAATGGATTGAAATGATATTGAGAATAAATTTTTTAATGAGATACCTGGACAATAGCAGCAGTAGTGGTTCTTCACACTTGCTCTGGATTAGTAATTGAGAGCCTGGGCAGTAGCAGTAACAATGGTTCATCCCACTTACTCCGGGCCAATGATTGAGATGCTTAGGCAGTTGCAGTAGTAGTGATTTATTTCTCTTGCTCTGAGTTGAATTTGTAAACACCCGTTTGGGTAGTAGCAGCAGTAATAGTTTATTTCACTTGCTCTGGGTTAAGTGGGTAGTAGCAAGGGATTGTGGTTCAAACCCACTTGCTTTGTGATGGGGTTTTTCTGTCTAAGGTTATATGATCGATAGATGATATCATCGGCCATAGCACAAACATGCATCATATACACTTGTATGTTTTGTTTGAGTATGATTTATTTTCACTTGCCTAATTATTTGGCTGTAATTAACTACTATTTGTCCTATCTTTTGTACTTGCTATCCATATATGTATTTTCCTTGATTATATTGTATGTGTTGCATCTAAGAGACCCCTCATATGATGGAGGCGTAATGAGGGTTGTTCCACTGGTGATTCGGAGGTTTGAAGAAGACATGAGGTGAAGAGTTAGTTTAGAAATGGAAATTCTTTGGGTAGATTACCAAACTTTATGGTTTAGTATTGATTTTACATTTGATTCTGAGTGTCAGAGTTCTAGGAAATGCCTCTGACTTTTCTAGGACCTTATATATTAACTATACAGACACCTTTACGATGCTGAGAACCTCGGTTCTCGTTCTATACATATTTTGCTATTTTTTAGATGCAGGTCAAGAAGCACTTCATTGAGCATTCTAGAAGCGAAAACTATATTCTTGGAGCTTAGTATTTTGTTTCTAGTTGTATATATGTATATGTATTCTCCTCCATGTATATTTTTGTGTAAGTCCCTCCTAGAGGTTGACAATGGAGAAATAGGTGTTTATATTGTAGTTTGGGTTATACTTGTGGGTTCTATCTATATATGTATATATGTATTTATACTCTGGCCAGCCTTTACTTTGTAGGTCGAGTCTGGAGCTTGTTATTTGTTTCTTTTGGAATTCTGGTTTTATATAATATTCTTTCTGTTCGATCTTATCTATTCTCCTATGTTTACCCAGACGAGTGTGATGTGATTTCTGATACATTTTGTTAAGCTTCTTTTTTAATGCTCCTAGTTATAATTTCTTTCAACTATATTTATATACGTATTTTTATTTTTAGAGGTCGTAGCGCCTCGCCACCTCTGATTTACGTCTTAGGCGTAAAGTTTTATGTGGTATGGTATTACATTATAGTATCAGAATAGTTCATTCCTGTAGAGCCTGAGGGACGGACTGATTATGCTTCTAAGCAAACTCTGGGTTGTGCGTACATGCTATTTAGGATGTTTGCTTGACATATATAGTATAAATGTTCATGAGAATTACTTTTGGATATTCGAATCACTAGACTTGAGTTATTAAGATTGATCACCTTAATATCAAATGTTCGGTGTGGACAAGACTTAAATGGCGTCTCGTGGATACGAGCGAGGTGATACAATTGATTATATGGCTGCTATGAAGAATATGGCTATCGATGTGCAAGCTACTGCTGAAAGGATTGAACAAACAAATTATGAACAGAGATGGAGGCAGTAATAGACCTGGTGGTGGAGACAACCAAAGAATTAGAACTCGTGCAGCTAAATGATTAAGTTATTAGTGGCTTAAAACCAGAGTACAGCAGTGGAAGCACGATGATTGTGAAGACATTAGGACTACTAGGATGAGGAGGAGGAGTTGCAGGAGACAAGGCGTTGCTAAGTTTGGCAAAAGGTCAGGGAACTACATATTGAGTTAAAGGAGAACTCTTCTTGCTTACTTTTGTGGTGATCGATATTTTCGAGGGAAAAAATTTTTATTAAAAGGGTAGGATGTAAATGCCGAGAAATTAATAAATAACTAACCAATAAATTAATTATTATTTAAAGAAATTAGGAAATTAAATTTTATATTTTGAAGAGGTAAAAATATTTAAAATACAAATTTTGACACTAATTTTAAAGGTTTTGGCCCAAAATTGGGCCAACGGGCTAAACCGGTTGAATCGAGTCCATATTAGGCCCAAGGCCTAACTTATGTAAGCCCTAACTATGAGAATTCAGCTCATTTCCTTCAAAATAAAGAGTAAGGGTTCGTGGTAGAGAAGAAGAGAAAGAGTGTTTTGTGCACTATTCACCACCACTGTAAATCGCTCATAACTTTCAATTCATAGCTCCTGTTGACGAGCCATTTGTGACCACGCATTCATATTGGAGTTCTCTTCATTTCTATCTGAATAAAGTGGTAAGAAAACTCAAATTCTATGCCTAGTTCTCCCTTCTTTGCATTTTTGCAAATTTGTATTTTTGTATTGAGAGATTTTGTGATCTTGATGCTTTAGAGGTACTTTAACATTGGATAATTGTTGAGTTTTACCCCAATCATCAATGGGTAAGGTAAAGAAACCCTAATCATTTTGAATTTTTGGATTAGTGAAAATCTAGTATTGAGTATGATGCAATTATATGAAATTGTGTTATATTAGATGGAATTCATGTGAAATTAAAGTTAAAGTGGTGAAAAGGAACAAAGTTGTGATGGATGTAAGCTAGTTGAGTTGATTTGAAGACTTGGAGCTTGTGTGAAGATGAGGATTTTGAGGTTTTTCTGGCTTGGGGAGAAATCGGCCAAGGTAAGGTTTTGGTTTCTCGTAGTTAATATATAATGTTGCGTAAAAATTTAGGTTAGTGGCCCCAAGATAGGTTAGAATTGCATGTATATATTGAGGGATTGAATGTGTGTGTTTGTAATATGTGTGGTGGATTTGATTTGGAGGTTGAAATTTAGTATGTGTAGAAAGTTGATAATAATGATGTATTATGAGTTTTGATGATGGTTGGTGATGTTGTGTTGCATAATGAGTATGAAAAATATTGGGTCGAAGGCCAGGATCGGTAAGTCTGGGTAAGTATGTAAATTGAGATTTCTGAGATTGGTGTTGGATATAAATTATATATTGGGTTTGATAGTAAAGTGGTTGGAATCGATGCAATTATTGTATATATGTATGTATGTGATGAAAATGATGTTGAATTGGTGATGAAGCATTTTATTTTAAGTGACTAAGAGATTGATAAATAGTGGATTAGTGTTTTGAAGTCCTAAGAATGTTTGGGATGGATTTGGTTATGATTTGGTTGATTTTGGATTGAAAAGTTTGGAAAACTTGACTTTTTGAGTTTTTGTTAAAAACATAATTTTTGACCAACTTATGCAGGCCATAACTTGGCTTCTAGATCCGAAACTTTGTGAAAATTATTTTGAATAAAAATTGTGTCCATGAAGTTTACAACTTTCGAAGAATGGACAAAAAATAATTTTTTACGAAAAAGTTATGTGCATTTGAGGTTTGGGTTTAAAAACACAATTTTTGCAGAAAACCAGAATTTCTGGTATGCGTGCGTACGTACACTATTGTGTCCATGCATAGACCAAAGCGTTGGTAAGACTCATGCATATGCATGAGGGGATGTGCGTACGCACACAAAGAGAAGTTCGTCTGGTGTGTGCGAACGCACAATACCATACATACGAACGATGCCATGTTTTACACCAAAGCCCTGTTTTTAACTGTTTGACCTTCTTGACAAGCTTGTAACCTCTGAAACCCTCGTTTTGTTAAAAATTTTCAATTTTTGAACTATCAACCCTTACTCCAATTTTTTTCCAAACCTCTGAAAATTCTGTTTAAGGTCTGATAGCTATGTTTTAGAATACAAAATAAGGGTAAGAGTGTTGATAGAGCTAGTTTTGGTATCAAAGAAAATTTGGGATGTGAATGATTGACTTGGTGAGATATTATAAATGATGAATGAGACATGATGAGAATGATTATGACATTATGAAATGATGATGAATGAGATTGATTGATGATGATGGTGAGGATCAATTTTAATTATGATTTTTGAATGGATTGGAATGATATTGAGAATGAATTTTTTTAATGAGATATCTCGGCAGTAGCAGCAATAGTGGTTTTTTCTACTTGCTCTGGGTTAGTGATTGAGAGCCTGGGCAGTAGCAGCAGTAGTGGTTTGTCCCACTTGCTCCAGGTTAGTGATTGAGATGCTTGGGTAGTTGCAGCAGTAGTGGTTTATTTTTTTTTGCTCTGGGTTGAGTTCATAAACACCCGCCTAGATAGTAGCAGCAGTAGTGGTTTATTCCACTTGCTCTAGGTTAAGGGGTAGTAGTAAGGGGTTGTAGCTCAGACCCACTTGCTCCACGATGGGGTGTTTCAGTCCAAGGTTAGTTACCAGGACATGTCGGATTTTGCTATATAACTGACGGATGATATCATCGGCTATAGGACAGACATGTATCATATGCACTTGTATGTTTTATTTGAATATGCTTTATTTTGGCTTGCCTAATTGTTTAGCTGTAATTAATTGCTATTTATCCTATCTGCTATACTTGGTATCCATATATGTGTTTTTCTTAATTTTATTGTATGTGATTGCATCTGATAGACCCTTCATATGGTGTAGGTGTGATGAGGGTTGTTTCACTGGTGATTCAGACGTTTGAAGAAGACAGGAGGCAAAGAGTTAGTTTAGAAATGGAAATCCTTTGGGTAGATTACCAAACTTTATGGTTTAGTTTTAAGTTTGATTCTGAGTGTCAGAGTTCTAGAAAATGCCTCTGGCTTTTTCGGGACCTTATATATTAACTATGTGGGCACCTTTACCGTGCTGAGAATCTCTGGTTCTCATTCTATACATATTCTACTATTTTTCAAATGCAGGTCGAGAGGCACCTCACTGAGCATTTTGGAGGCCTTCCGGAAGCGAAGAATTATACTCTTGGGGCTTAGTATTTTGTTTCTAGTTGGATATATGTATATGTATTCTCTGCCCTATATATTTTTGTGCAAGTCCCTCCTAGAGGTTGACAATGGAGAAATAGGTGTTTATATTGTAGTTTGGGTTATAATTTTGGGTTGTGTGTGTGTGTGTGTGTGTGTGTGTGTGTGTGTGTGTGTGTGTGTGTGTGTGTCTGTGTGTGTGTGTATATATATATATATACTCTCGCCGGCCTTTACTTTGCAGGTCAAGTCTGGAGCTTGTTATTTATATCTTTCGGAATTCTGGTTTTATATATTATCCTTTCTGTTTGATCTTATCTATTCTCCTATGTTTACTTGGACGAGTGTGATGCGATTTCTGATACGTTTTGTTTAGCTTCTTTTTCAAAGCTCCTAGTTATAATTTTTTTCAACTATATTTATATACGTATTTTTATTTTTAGAGGTCATAGCGCCTCGCCACCTCTGATTTACATCCTAGGCATAAAGCTCTGTATGGTAGGGTGTTACAGATCCTAACCCGTAGATGCAGTTCTTGTGTGACTTGGATGTGGTCTTGCACCAAACCATATCAGGATCAACTTCAGCTTTGCCAAAGTTGTTGCTGTCATCTCTAGGCTGTTGAGATTGCTAGGTTGTAATACATGTTATGATTAGGACTACAGTTAATTGACAATTAAACTTTATACCCTACAATGTTTACTCACATAATGATTTGTAGTCCGCTGATAAGCAAATGTCTCCTTCTTTTCCTTTAAGGTGTGGGTGTACTTGAAAGTATCTGCCTTCGTTGCATCATGACTCAACGTCTTAGACTACGCAGGTTGAAACAACATGTTAAATCAAGTTATAATGACATTATATTTCAAAAATAAAACAAAATTAATAACAAATTGAAACAATTTACATATTGGCCTTTCCTTTGTCTTCATAAAAGTCGCTAACCCACCAATATACTTCGACGACCTGGCTAATACTCTATTAGGTCTGTTCGTGAGACGACAACACTTGAGCCCCTCATCAGTCTCCCAATGAACGTACAGTGCCTTCTTAAGGTCCAGGCAGAGCCAAATAGTGAGGTGGTCACATTGCTTACATACGTCCTCTAGCATCTGCTGCAGCCGCCTAGCCATCCAATAGTCAAAGATCTTCTTGATCATTACATCATGCGTCTTGTCCCATATAAATTTCTCTTGCACAAAGAACATTTAACACTAGTTAATCAAAATTAAATACATAATTAAACAAAATAGAATATATAAACTAAGTATGGTTTGAATATGTAGAGTTTTTACCTCCTATTTCTGAAACTATCGCTGTTTGGTCTCAACAGGGATCTTTGTGTAGCTCGGCCACGGATGGTCGTACATCAGTTTGATGACAATAGTATACTTCTGTGTACATGTACTGTTATTTGGTGAAAATCTATCAATGAAAAACTTAAGATTAGTAGTTTACTCAAAAATTATTTGAAGCAATCTATAAACTTCAATTATATTCGTATTTTTTAAAAAAAATTGGCAAAGTTTCATCTATAAATAGAATGCGCCACAAACTCTATCCTTCAACAATAAATCCTAAACAATTTACAAACAAACCGATATGGAATTATATGACTTAAGCAGCAACATCCATCATGTCAACAATCAAGTAGTATGCAAATAAAACTAGATATCTTAACAACATAAATCCATTAACCTAAATCTAACCTATCTTAACACAACCTAAATCCACTAAAACTAAAAAATTGAGTGTAAATAAACTAAACTAATTAACTAAAATAGTATGCATATAAAAGACTTAAAATAGTACTCACGTTGTCAAACTACTAAGCCAATCATCATCCATACGATGGGAGCTGGTGGAGGGCCATTTGGCTGGGATCTATAAGAGAATTCTAGCATCACGGTGTTTCTTGCTGGGGCATCGTCGTCATCAAAACAGTAGGCTGCTAAGCGGACGGAAGTGGTGGATGAGTCCACTCTGGTGAAGTAGCTGGATGACTTCCTGGTTGTGAGGGTGGTACAGCAGAAAGACCCACGTAGTTAGGATTAGGGACCATGATGAACAGTTGATCATGTGCACCTATTGTCTGTGACATCCCAAGGGTAGTTGGAGTAGAGGGTGATGACCGAGAAGTCCTAGGGATGTTAGTAGACACCCTCTCTCTACCACGACCATGCAGCCGATTTGTGACACATCTGTTTGTCATCATGTCTGTAAAGAGCATACGAATTATATTCAAATTTGTAACCATTAAAATTAAAATCTTATAAAATTCAAATTTGCAACAATAATTCCCATTGATTTTATTTTTCAATTTCATTCAAAATGTTATAAAAATTTCGACAAACTTTACCTAAAATTCGGATTTCTCTATTCTTCAAGGGTTCCATCCAAACCAAATATCTCTTATCCCTACTCAAATTTTCAAATATCAAACAATTTACTCAATATAAAATTTTTTAGTTTGTTATATTTAATTGTCTTTAAGTTATTAATTCTTTCAATTATTAAGACAACAAACAAGGGTTCAAATCCTAATCCACCTACCAAGAAGTTTCAAACATTGTTACTAATAAATTTTATTAGTAGAGCTATTAATCCCTTTCTAATCTTTAATCAACTTTCACTCAGTCATTTAAACAAACTTCAAAAACATAAATTATAATACCTAAAATGTTAATCAACTCAAAAATCTAAATCATAATACTAATTAACAACTAAAACCTAAATTAATCTTAAATTTAACTAAAACAAAAAGAGAAATTAATTAGAAAATGATAATTTTATCAGAGAAGGGAGACGGGTGGCTATAGGTGGTTGTCATTAACAACTATTGGTGGAGGCAGAGGGAGCAACGACGGTAGAATGTTGGTGGTGGCCGATACTACAGGAGCGGTTGGGCGGCTGGCAGAGGTGCTTGGCAGAGAGAGAGAGAGAGAGAGAGAGAGAGGCCGTCAGAAGGGCTGCTAGAGGGGGCTATTGAGGGAGAGATGAGAGGGTTAGAGAGAGAGAAAAAGAGAGAGAGAGTGAGTGAGTGATTCAAAATAAGGGGGAAGAAGGTTTGCGGTTCAAATTTAAGGCACACTTACCGTCAGATTTACCGGTGAATTTATTCGACGATAAAACTTCACAGTGCTCCAAAACACAACGTTTGACTAACCTAAGTTATCGTCGGATTTATTTGCCAGTAAATTCGGCGGTAATGCGTGCGCCAATTACTTTGTTCCCTTCAAATCTTACTGGCAAATTTATAGTCGGAAAGTAGAATTCGATAGTATTTTTATTTCCTTGACGAATTTATTGTCAAATCTGCAAATAAATCGGACGGTAAACCCGACGCTAATATCCGACGGTACTCAGCCTTTTTCTTGTTATGTGAACTCTTTGATAGTGTATTTTGATAATGAAAATGGTTAGACAATTTAAAATATATGTAGAGTTGCTTTTGGTTTTAATACATATTAGTACATGGTTAATATATTATTAGTCTATGTTTAATTGCATATAGATCTATTTATTACATTTTGGTTGTGTTATGATTGAAAAATGACAAATGTCCTGTTATTTAATTTGGTATAATTAGTTGTGTAATGATTGAGAAATGGGTGATAAATTGGTTATTTTTATAGAATCGTAGACGGTGAAAATATCCAAACTTTAGAAAAGATTATACCAAAATTTTTCTAACAATTTTAAATAAAAGTGACTGAGAACAATTGTAATTAGTTTTACGTGTTATTTTTTATTTTTGTTTTAGTTTTTCACATTTACAGGAATATTAAATTGATGATATAGTACTAGCTACATGAGTCAAGGATATTTTGATATATTAATGATATTAATTTATGTATAACTTTTAATTTGTAGTTGAACTTGTAAAATTAATTTTGATGTTATTTTATTTTGAAATAATCTTAGTTAAAATAAAAGATGTTTAAATTATTTATGTTATTATATATATTATATAAATATTGATTTGGTTAGTAAATTAGTTAATATATCAATTAATTAAAAAATAAATACAATTTTTAAATCATGTGTGTAATTTATATTAAAAAATGTTGTATTTTTGTAACTAAAGAAATGAAAAATGTTATAAAATTAAATTATATTTTATAACAAAATTTTATAACAAAAAATTATATTATTATAAAAAATATTTCACAAGTAAAAAATTATTACCATATTTGTAATAAATTTTTGTTTTTGTATTAAAAAATTTTGTTATAAATATAATTTTTGTTGTAATAATTTTATATTTTATTATAAAACGTTTTTGTAATAGGACATATCATAACAACTCTGTAACAATTTTTTTTTTTTTGGTTACAAAATCTTATCGTAACAAAATTAACATTTTTTGTAATATTTTTTGTATAAATACTTTTTTTGGTATTCTCTCTGATAAATTTATTGTTCAAATTATGGCAAGAAAATTAGACACCTTGAAAAAAATTGAGAAGGAGAGCAAGTTCCATAGTTTCAAAGAGGGAGAAAAGAAAGATAATAAGAATGAGAAGAATCATAGTAACTTGGTAAGAATGGTTTGTAGCATTTTCAATTTGCCATCCTCATTGTTTCTTTCTGTCTTCTCTCTCTTCTTTTTGTCTTTTGTTTATTGTCTTCTTCAGCTTACTCTCCATCTCTTTTTCTCTTCTTTTCTTTTTTTGTGTTTTCTTTTAAAGAATTGTCTATCATGAAAAAAATATAAATTGGATCTTAAAACTCCATCTAAAAAATCTAAATAATAAGATTTCATTCTAGTGGATGAGAATGCTGCCGTACAAATGATGTTGTGTTTCAAAATATGACTCTAAACTATTTTTAATATCAAATGTGTGTGGACGTTGTTAGAAAAAAAAAAAGGAAATTGCAATTCTTTAATATAGTTCGATAAATATAAATTGACAAATTTCTGCTAATAAGAGAAAATAATTTTTAAATAAATAAATTAAATTAATTATTTGTTTAGATTTTTTTAAATATTCACATTTTTCTTTTATTAATACACATATTTTTTTAAAATTTAAAAAAGTTTAAAAACTATATATCAATAAATTATTTATTTATTTATTACAATAATTTAAATTGGAGTGGATTGAAAAATAAATTTAAATTGATGTAATATAAATTCTATTATTTTGAACAAAATTAAATTAAATTAAAAATAAAAATCAAATATATATTATCTAAATCATAATGAGTTATATTAATTTATTTTATAAATTGATTTAGATCATACTATAAATATAGTTTTATGTCATCGTCAATGTAAACGAGATATTAATATGCATATCTCATTGTTACTATTAACAAGATACGTTGAATCTAGTTTTTGAACCTATTTCATTTATAAAGAAAATAAATATAGTATTTTTTACGGTGGTACTATTATATAATCAAGTTATTTTAGTAACCAGGTTGACCTAATAAAAAAGAAAGAAACAACACATAAAAAAATATTTAATTGAATTTAATTACAAAAATAATTTGTTTATCTAATATTTTTTATTTTTTATTACTTATTTTATTAGTAATGGTAATAATATAAATAATAAAAAAATATAAATATTTTTTTAAAAATATATATCATCAATAAATAAATAAATAATTTATTTATTTAAAAATGTCTAAAATGAGAAAAGTTTGAATCCAGTAAAAATAAAAAAATAAAAAGGACACGTCGTGACAAAATTGCAAGTGTTGTATGCTAAATTTTATATTTGTGATTTCATTCTAAATTTATTCTAAATTCTTTTAAGTATCCTATCCTGTTCCTTTAAGTATCATTAGATACTTTTACCACCGTATAAAACTCTCCCTCTTACAATAACTCTTAACAAAAAACTATAACTAATCATAAAAAAATAACTTGACATAAATTTATATCATAAACAATAAATAAAAATTAAAAGTTTTCTTTCCAATAAAAAGAATAAACTTTATTCTCTATTATGATCTTACTTATTTAATTGATTAAAATAAAAATAATTTAATTAAATAGTATTAAGATTTGAATATTTTTATTGTTATTTAATATAATTATTTTTTTTAAATCCTGTTGACATATGACAAGAAAATATTAGTCACTTTTAGCCAATTCAATTCTCTCTAAATATTATTTTGGTACCTTATTATTGTATAAGAAATAAATTTTTCTGTTTTTTAAAGAGAAGAATGCACTTTTTTTTTCTCTTATATCACTGTGAATAAGAATTCTCTTTTGATTTTATTAGAAAATCTCTTGGTAGAACTCTAACAAGTAACTCTCTCTAATTTTTATTTATAGTCCATTTATCGTAAAAAGTAATTTCATATTATTTTTATGTCATAAATAATAAATAAAAATTACAAATGTCTCTTTTATCTTTAATAAAGAAGACAAATTTTGATTTTTATTGTGGTCTCACCTATTTACTTAATTAAAATCAAATAACAAAAATATAATTTATTAATAATTTATCAATTATCAAATATATTTTTTTATTTTTTAATATTAAAAGTTATTTTTTAAGTCTCTAGTTAGAGGTTCTCAAATTTTTCTTTCAGTATTCATTCTTTTCTCTCCAATGATACTAGCTCCTATTTTCTGACACTTGTAAAAAGAATTAGCCTTAAGCTATCTCTCTTTATTTGCATAAAGAAATTTCTTGAAAGCTCGCAAAAGCAAATTAGAGACTAAATTTTTTCGTTATTGGAGTTGCTTTTAATCACACTTCTCTTTTTTTTTTTTCTTTTTTTTTTTCTTTCTTACATTTCATCATCCCATTATTACCCATTCTGACCATATAGTTGTCAACAAAAAGAGGTGTACTAGATATTAATTAGTCTTTTTTTTATTTGACAAGAATAATACTTGTAAAGAGACATTGACAATCATAATATGGTAGCAGTAGAGTTGTCACTCCCTCGCTTTCTTTAGATTTTAATCTCTTTCTTCTTCTAAATCTTTTTTTCTTCTTTTTTTTGTAAAAAAAAATAAATTTTATTGTTGTTGAAGAACTCTGTAGTGAGGGTGGGTAGGGGTAAGCTAGAGATCAGATATGGTTGTGGCATTTAAGAACGGCTAAGGTTGAGGGGAAACATTAGAGTGATGACAATCGTATAGGATGAAGTGGCATCATATCGAATTACCATCATGACATATAATAATATATACTTTATGTCACTAACATTAGAAATTAGTGTGTATTTTAAGAGAATATTTAATCAGTAATATCCATATAAAAATCAGTCATTAATAATAAACTACTTCATCTAAAATATGTATTAAAATACAAAATAATTATTAAAAATATATAAAATAATATCTATGTTGATTGTTTATTTTAGTTTAAATGTTTAGAAATAACATAAAAATTTAAATTAATTACTGTTTTTACTCATAAATATTTAAAATAGATGTTGTATACATAAAAGATCGAATTCAGTTAACAATAAGAAGAGAACTAAATAAAATATTGGGAAGAGACTAAAAATTAAATTTACAATAAAATAAGATTAAAATAAAAATTTTATAAAATTAAACTAAAATTTGTGTATAATTTATAAAAATATAATCAAAATTTAGAGGGCCATTGTTCCCTTTTTTATTATGAGACTCTACTTCAAGTTAACAAAATTATGTAAATTTTAAAAAATTATTCAAAATTCTTAAACTATCTATTTTAACCTAGATCAGTTTACTCATTTCAATCTCCAATTTTTTATTACTACTAGAAGTGTTCATGAATCAGATTCGATTCATATATTCATAGTGTTTAAGCAAATTCGATCCGAAAAATGCAAATATTGATCCGATTCGCAAGGCTATTGGATCGAATCTGCACACTAATAGAATCAGATAGCGAATTTTATAAAGGTATTTGCATATCCGATCTATATATTTATAGATCTACAAAAATAAATAAATAAATAAGTAAATATTTTTTTATATTTTATTTCAACTAATAATTATTATATATATTGTATTATTTTATTTTTATTATTTAAAAAAGTATGTTTAATATTATTTTAAAAGTAAATATGTTTAAAAGAATTAGAAAATAAAATTTTATTGATATTTTAATAAAAATAAACTTTTTAAAATTTTTGTATATTTTATAAATATATCTAAAATATGATCCAATTCAACTCGCAAATATGGAGTTAAGCCCCACTTTAGTCCCTGAGATTGACGAGTTGCAGTGATTTAGTCCTCCAAATCCCAATTATACTAAATTAGTACCACAGATTCGAAAAAATACACCACATTAGTCCTTCTCCCAATTTTTGTCACCGGAGCACTGACGCTGTCAATGATGTGGCCAGTTCTTGCCATGCTGGACAGAATGAAACGACGTCATTTCTAATTTGGCACTAAATACTTCCTTTGAACTACATTATTTGTATGTGATGGGAAATAAAAAGTTAGCCACCCTTTTTTGTTTCTACTATTTGTCTTCTACTTCTCCATGAGTGACGCAAAGAAAAAAAAAAGTTCTCTTCCATGAGTGACCAAAAATAGCAATAGGTAGCTGCAATAAGACTTTTCGAGACCATTGGAACACGACGTTCTCTGTGAAGTTGTCGGAAGAGTTCATTTGCCACTACAGGGATCTTCTGTCTCATCACTGAGGTTAGTGAGGATCATAACTTTTTTTTTCAAATTTAATGGAATGTTGTGATGTTTGTTGATTATGGTTAAGTGTTTTGTATATTGTCAGTTTACGAGTTTTGAAGCTGATTTTGTGTTAGGATTTTATTTTGAAGTTTTGTGGGACTGTGTTTAGGAATTTTCTTTTATGCTCTGTTCCGATGGTGGAAGAATCAGCACCTTCACATGAGTGATCATGTTTTTTTTATGATATTTTCTATGGCTTTTATGAATGTTATTGATGAAAACTGTCTTAAAGTTATCAGTGTGTGTTACTGTTGATGAAAATAAATTATTTTGAACCATGCAGATGGATGTGCAGTTAGATATTATGTTCCACCATGAAAAAAGTTTCAGAAAGATGAGAATAGGATAACTATTTATTTCCCTGATAAGAAGGCATCATGTGTGGTGACATTGATCAAGATACTTCGGATGTATTATGGGTGAGGAATTATTATAAAGAACTAGGATATGATAAGATAGAAGAATGTTGGTGGCATGTTTCTAGGAGGAGTTTAGACAGTGGTTTAAGAGAGATATGTTTCATGGCTCAAGAAAATGATGGACTGGTTGATATTTACTTTGAGCATGCAATGTCATCACCAGAATTTCTAGAGGGGAAGGAGATTGTTCTGTATGTTGAAGATGAGCATGATGAACCCAAACAAGATATTATCCGCAGTGGAAGCAGGATGCAAATCATCACATATATGTTATAATTTAGGCAATTGTGGATGTCGAGAATACGGAGAATTAAAAGTGGTTTCTAGAACTGCTCCACGAGGACCTCGGAAACTATAAAAAAAACAAATGGTGCTTTATGAGTGACATGCAAAAGGTATACTCATTCATTATATTTATTTTCTTCCATGGTAAATAGTGTAAATGAACTTGTTAATTTCTTGTATGATTTCTTGTTGATAAATAATCTAAATGGATTCTGGATTATAAATAGAGAAAATAAACTTATTGATTTCTTGTATGGTTCTGTACTTGTTGATTGGTCTGAATAGGACTTGCTTTCTGGTTGAAATTTTTGATATTGGATTGTCATTATTAGGTGTGAATAGTGTAATATAGGGACCAAAATAGAGAACGATTTAAAGATAGGGGATTGTTATCTCTGCTGTCCAGGAGGTTATGCCGCATGTTCACCATAGGTTCTGCGTGTGGTACCTATGAAAAAATTTTAACAAGCAGTGAAAAGATCTAGAGTTAAGGGGCTTACTCTGGGAATGTGCAAGATCAACCACATATCAAGACTTCTCAGATAATTTGAACAAGATTAAAAAAATTAATAAAGATGTATGGAATTACCTAAACAAGTGGCCTAGAGAGTCATGGACGAAAAAATGAAGAAATGAATTAGAAGAAATGAAGATGTAATTGAATTAGGAATCTTTTTGTGAATCATACTCTTGTTTTTTGGTTTCAGTATATGACAGTAGACCAATTATTATATTTGAAAATATTGTAAAGTTGATGGCACTCTCTGTCCTTGTTATTGGTGTATTTTAAATTAAAAACTATCTTTTAATTTGGTTAGGGATGTGTCACTGATATGGCAGGTGTTTACTTGTTAATACTCATGCTGAAAACTCATTGTTATGTTAGCATCTTATTATTATTATTATAACAAATTGTTCTACCTTTAATTATGTTACTACAGGTTCTTTTTTTACAATATTTTTTCCATCATTTTGTTGGACGACAAAAACAGAATTCTTGGTTTATGTTTATAGTAAGACTACCAACTTCAACAATTCACAATGACACTTTTTTTTGTCCACTTTACAATAATCCTAATCACATTAAAACATATTCATTCTCAAACCTTAAATACCAACATGAAAACAACAACAAACATTATAAATAGAGCCAACAATAACATGTACAATTTATGGGTTCTAACTTCAGCCTCTAACTTTCCAATTCTCCAAGCCAAATTGACCCTCAGTTCATCAACATTCTCGGTAGTAGTCACCCTTTTACCGATGTCTTCTTCTCTAATGTTAGCCCAGACAAACAAACCACACCACCTCTTTCCGCTGACATTATAGTTAGGACACCCAAAGAATGGCTTGTTAGGGTTAGCTTCTGTTGTGGACCACCAAAGAACAGGGCGGCAGCCACACCCACACTACTCTGGAACACTCGATGTTCTACTGGTTCTTCTGGAGATATTTCTGTTTGACCGCATGAAACTCTGACTCCCACTTACACTCATGATCGTAAATCCAGAAAGCTGCACGACAAAGAAGAAGACGAAGAACCAGAAAAAATTGGTAGAAGAAAAAGAGGAAGTTAAGACAGAAATCTTGGTTATAAAAGGGGACAAGGACTAAATTTGAGCTAATCAAATTTATTGCTATGTCATCTAACCGTTGTTGGGTCTAGCGTGGTAAGAACTGGCCACGTCACTAACGACGTCAGTGTTTCGGTGACGGAAATTGGGAAAAAGATTAACGTGGTGCATTTTTTTTTAATCTGGAGGATTAATTTAGTATAATTAGAATCTGTAAGATTAAATTAGTGCAACTCGCCAATCTTAGAAATCAAAATGAAACTTAACTCTACAAATATATGAATTAAATTAGATCAAAACTTAAAAATTATAGATATTAAATATAATTCGATAATTTTAGTGGTGATTAAAAATTTTGGCTACATCCCCGTTCACCCCGCAAGTGGACATGTTCCGTCAACTGCTGCATCCTGCATGTCACACGAAGAAGATGAAAACGCGTGAAATCCACAATTTGTGAGAAAAAGAGAGCCCTGCATTGAATACCAAATTACCAATGGCCGAATATGACAAACACCAGGAAAATTCATACTGGATGATTTATATTGACTGATATATAATAGCCACATAGCTCGAAACTTAAAAAAAAAAAAAATTCAAGTCAGATATCTTTTTCTTGACTGAAAAAAAGTCACTTACAATGTTTAGGTGTTTTTTGTAATCTTAATTACAACGATAATAGATAAGTTTGATATACCATTCTCATTTTTATTTTTTATATTAAATTAACATGCACTTCTTATTAGATTTTATTATAAAAAATTTATATTTTAATTTGACTCCTAAAATTATATACAAAGGTGTTTTCGATTTTTTAGTAAGTATTTAGTTAACATAAAAATTATATATATAGTAAAAATTAATGATTATATATTTGTGATATACGTATTATTTTATACATTTTTAATATTATATTTTATATTTATATATATATATATTATTAAAATATTATATACATACTAAAATTTAGTTAATTTTTTTATATAAAAAAAATATTGATATTTTTGTAAAAAATTGAATTATTTGGTATAATTATAAATGGATAGATTTTGAAAGTAAAAAAAATATATGAGAGGACGCATTGCAATACCTAAAGGCGTGTTGAACACGTGGTACGTGGTACGTGGTAATATATATCTCAGTTAACATACAGAGGCGTGTTGAAACATGTAGGAAGACGTATTGAATATTTTCATCTAATACACTTCAAATGTTAATATTTAAATAAAACATCATCTCCACTTTTATATTAAAAATAATTTCTACTAAAATTTTACTATTAAATTAATTATTATATATTTGTGTATAAATATATAATATGATTAATATTTTATATAAAATAATAATTTATTTTATTAAGCTATCTCCAATTTAAACGTCGTAAATCCAAGTCTTCTTTTTAACAAGTCAAAAAGCA
Source organism: Arachis stenosperma (assembly GCF_014773155.1). Lineage (NCBI taxonomy): Eukaryota > Viridiplantae > Streptophyta > Magnoliopsida > Fabales > Fabaceae > Arachis > Arachis stenosperma. Next base: position 110,537,677 of record NC_080380.1, on the reverse strand, counting down.
TGTTACTTATTTTGACTAATCAGTAATCACACCGTGTTTCAAAATTAGTTATCTCAGGATTAAAAGAAACGAAAATACTAGTACAGTTAACACAAACATTCTTCTTCCATAACCAATGGGAATATAGGAGCATCCTCTATATGAACCCAAACTCAATTCTAATACAACATATGAAAGCAAAAATGAGAAGTAGTGTGAGCGTGTTTGCCATGGCTCTTATTTTGATGGGTGTGTTGTACTGTGAAGGTTGCTGGAACATTGAGAGAGAAGCACTGCTTGCTCTCAATGTCCAATTTCTCATGCCTTTAAGTTGGGTAGATGGCACAGATTGTTGCCAATGGGAGAGGGTAGATTGCAACTCCACCACACGCCGAGTCACCAAACTTGACCTCTCTGTTGTCGCTTTTGAATATTGGCATCCAAATTACACACATTTTCTAGTCTTTGAAGATCTCAAGAGCCTCAACTTGGGATCTAATGGCATAACTTACTGTCTCCAATACGAAGGTCAATCATTTTCTATAACTTGATCAATTTCAAATTACTCGGATTGTTTTTTCATGCGTCACTACTTATTATTGGGACAGTTTAAAAGTGCAACAGGTTAGTCTTTCGATCTTTTTTTTTATCAAATGGCTGAGCATGTTTTTAGAGACTAATATGATGTACTTTTGTCAGAGACTTAATTGCTGCAGTTGAAATCATAGGATTATTTTAATTCAATCTTATGAATTATTATGTCTAGTATGAGATGTGGTTAGAATCTACCGTATTTAAGTTGACACAGTTTTGATGTACAAAATAACATTGCTATATTTACTTTACATTTCAGGGATGAGATTAAATAATCTGGAGGTGCTTGTCTTAGGAGCTAACTCATTGAATACTTCCACTGCCATTCTATCATGTGTGGATGGCTTTTCATCTCTCAAGTCTCTATCATTAGCTTTGAACTGGTTCGAAGCAACTTCTTCCACATCATTGCATGCAGCTTTTCAAACACTCTCATCGAATTTGCTTAGTCTGGAGGTTCTTGATGTGAGTGGTAATCATTTGAGTAATGACGTGCTTTCAGCTCTGGGTGGATTTAAATCTTTGAAAAACCTGAGTTTGTCTGGTACTGGATTGATCTCAGAGTCAACGCTTTATATCCAAGGTAAACTATGTTTTCTTTTACAGAGATATTTTGCATAAGCATATCATGCATTTGATTAGCTGTAGCCAACGAAACTATGCGAGTCTTTATAGTTAGTAAGTACTCTCTCTGGTAGGCATGTAAAAAGCACAGTTTAGTGCCCAAGCATTTCCCGTTGATATAGGGTCCGAGATAGATTAATTAAAAGAATTAAAAAAATATATTTATAATAATAATAAAATATTTATGTGAATAATATTATAGAATTATTTTTTAATTATATTTAATTATAAATTTAATATTTTTTATAATTTTATAAATTTATTTGAATTATGTCATTCTATTAATTTTATTTTTTATATAATAGAAATGTAAAAAAAATAGAGAATAAAAAAAAGAGAGAAAGATAAAATAATGAGACAGAAAATTTATTAATTTTAGAAGAAAAGATTTTATTTAATTGTAATGAAAGATCATAATATCTTATGACATATTTTAGTTTATCAAATTAGTAATATAAAATATAAATTATAAGTTATATATAAAGTGAGAAGGATAGAAAAAAAAAAGATAAAAAAAAAAATATAGATAACAGAATGGAAGAAAGAATTTATTAATTTTAGTTAAAATATTTCATCTTCATATAACATATTTTGGTTGTGAATTAGTAATATATATAATATAGTTATATTTTATTTTTAATTTTAATTTTAATTATAATTAAAAAAAATCATGTTATATATTTTGATTATCAAATTTACAATTAGTAATTGATAATAATATATAAAATAGTAGAATGGGTATAGAAATAAGAGAAATAAAGTGGGTGAAGGAATGAAAGAGATAGAAGAAGAGAGGGGGAGAAGGAGATGACTTTTAATTTTAGAAAAAAAATTATTTCTATTGTAACAAAAGAATGACATGTGACACATTTTAGTTGTAAAATTAGTAATAGATATAATAGATTTTTGGTGCAGTGACAAAGTCACCTAAACTTTCATCACAAATAATTTCTAGGCAATGTAGCTAATATTGGACAGAACAATAACAGTGTGTCCCTTGCAGGTTTATTCTCCAAGCTGATCAATCTTGAGGTACTTGACATGAGCTGGAATAACTTCAGTGGGAAGAATGATATTGCAGCCTCTTTGTCTGGACTTTCATCCCTTAAGTCTCTGGATTTAGGAGTCAACCAAATGACTTTGCTGTCGATTCTTAGTAACGTCACATTTTACAGACAACGAATTTCTTTCCTGTTTCAAATTTTTTTTAGCTGTCATTTATTTTTAGTTAGATTGACAATAATAAGATTTGATTAAGAACCCCTTCACCACTAGACGATTTCTAGTGGCTAGGCTTTCGTTATTATCTAATTATGTAACAATAATCAATGTATACATTTGTAGGTATATCCAAATTAAGCTCCTTGGAGATCCTTCGCTTATCAGGAAACTCCTTTAGCGACAACCACCTATGGTATCTAGGTATGTCACCTTCTAATGAATGAGATATTTAATACAAATCTTATGATCATCTTCACTGTTTGCTAATTATGTACAACCTAATAAAATTGCACAGAAAAAGAAGGATTTGAGTGGCCAATCAATCTACAATTCCTTGTATTAGGTTCTTGTGGTTTAAGTAACAATTTTATTTCCTTATTGAGTGGGCTTCAACATCTCAAATCCCTTGATTTAAGCTCCAACCAATTCGAAGGATCGTTGAATATAACTGGTCAGTTTTCATACGCTACAGTTATATTTTGTGTCAAGAAATATATGCTTTGTTTAGTGAAAATATATTCAATTAAACCCTGTGTTTATGTCAAGCAGGAGTGTTGGGTTCAAGCAATTTGAAGATTTTAGATCTAAGTAATAACAACATCAATAGTCTTGTCCACCAAGGTATTTATGCAATTTGGTCTTGTCTTATAATTATGTTCCATATTATTCATCCACATACATAGTTATGACCACCTGCATAATCATACCAAGACAAGTTTTCTTTATCATCGTGTGCCTACTTAAAAGTTAGAAGTTGGAGTTTTAATTAACCATCCCTGTATATTTTCAGGCTCAAGAATTTTAAATTTGGAAGTCCTTTCTTTAGATTCAAATAAGATAGATGGAAGCATGTTAAGGAAGTCACTCACCGCTTTCGAGTCTGTTAGGGAGCTTTCTCTGACCAATAATCAATTCAAAGAAATAGTTGTTGCTGCAGGTAATAACACCTACTATTAGTTTATCCTTTATAATTTCGTTCTCTTTATTGAAAATTAAGTTAATGTTACTCTCTTTTTGTTTTTCGTTTTGTAGATTTTCGTGATTTGAGTAACCTGGAACGCTTGTTTCTGAACGATTCTACCCTAGTAAATGAGTTTTTCAAAAGCATCGGAGTGTTGACGTCTCTAAGAGTTTTGTCTATAATTGGGTGTGGAATCAAGGGCACCCTCCCTGATGCTGGTAAAATTTTTATCTGTCTATTTTGTGTTTCTGAAGTGCTAAATGAATTTGTCAGATTTAAATTGAGCTCTAAACACATGGTTGCAACCAAAGTACATTTAAATTGAGCATTAAACAAATGTATCTGTCCAGAATTATTTTAGTCCTTCTTCGTATTAGGCTTAGAGAAATAGTCCAGAACAATATCTATAATAATAAATATTCTTACATAAATCACATGGTTTACAACTACTGTTTCATAGACTCGTTGTTTTTATCTAATTTTAGCTTATTCTAATGTACTTATATAGTACTTCTATTATCTGTATTTTTAACATGGCAGTGCCATCCAAATTAAATTTCATAGGTTTCTTTGAGCTTAGGAGGATGGAGGAGCTAGATCTGAGTTACAATGAAATGCAGGGGCCACTTCCGCCATCATTTGCGAATATGTCATCTCTCAGGAGGTTGGACCTTTCTTATAATCACTTCACAGGCAATTTTGGTTCAAACCTTGCAAGCCTTACATCACTTGAATATCTTAACTTTGAAAGAAACCAATTTGAGTTTCCTATTTCATTCACACTATTTGCCAATTATTCAAACCTCAAGTTCATATATGGGGATGGGAACAAAGCCATTTTAGACTCACACACTACTTTGAATAGTTTCCTTCCAAAATTTCAATTGCAAGTGCTAAGTTTGTCTTCCAAGACTGAAGCCAAATCTCTTCCCTTTCCAAATTTTCTTCTTTACCAATACAACTTAACTTATTTGGATTTGAGTGGTACTAGATTGGGAGGAGAGTTTCCGAATTGGTTGTTGGAAAACAACACAAAACTGACGGACCTTTTTCTTGGAAGTTGTTCCTTCACAGGTAGTTTCAAGCTACCATCTAGTCCTCTTGTTAGCTTGATAAAGATTGATGTATCTGACAATGCGATAACAGGACAAATCCCAAGCAACAACATAAGTTCAATCTTTCCGAACTTAACATTTCTAAACATGTCTATGAATGATATTCATGGTTCAATTCCTCATGAAATTGGACAAATGAGCTCGCTGGTTACGTTGGATCTCTCTGATAATTACTTGTCTGGAGAATTACTTAAAAATGTATCCGCTGCTAGTTCGATGCTCAGCCTCTTGAAACTTTCGAACAACCACCTTGGTGGAGCCGTGTTCCCAACTTTGTCAAGGCTCAGGCAATTGGTGAATTTGTATTTGGATGGAAATAGCTTTACGGGTAGCATATCTTTTAACATATCAATCTCATTGGAAGTAATTGAAATAAGCAACAATCACTTTGTGGGAGAGCTTCCAAGCAGAGGGATAGAAAAACTATTAAGTTTGAAGGCACTTTCAATGTCCAATAATCATTTAGAAGGATCAATACCACCAGAAATTGCACAACTCATTTCTCTAACATATTTAGATCTCTCACAAAACAACTTCACAGGTTCTGTTCCATCATTTGTTGAATCTCCTGTGTCTCTGAGCTTTATTCACTTAAGTAGCAACAAGTTAAGTGAATTGCCAAAAAGAATGTTCAAGGAAGGTTCTTCCATATTGATGCTTGACCTTAGTTACAACCAAATAACTAAAAGCATTGGAGATTTGATACAAGACCTTACAAGCTCACAGTTGAGCATTCTTCTTCTTAATGATAACCATTTTGGTGGACAAATACCAAAGCAGATATGCCACTTGATGGATTTAAGCATATTAGACCTTTCTCATAACAACTTTTTTGGTTCAATACCTAGTTGCTTAGGCAAAATGCCTTTTCAGAATCAAGACCCTGAGCACTTGCTGAATATATTGAACGGTATCTTTCCGAGTAGGGGTGTGTTCGTGTTGCCATTTGTGCAAGAGAGAGCAAACTTCACTACCAAGAAAAGATCCTACATTTATACGGGAATAGTCCTAGCTTATATGTCTGGAATCGACTTGTCCGATAACAGATTAAACGGGACAATTCCATCTGAGCTAGGGAACTTGACAACAATTAGAGCATTGAATTTGTCCCACAATGACTTGAGAGGGAAAATTCCAACTACATTCTCTAGCTTAGCACAAATTGAAAGTTTGGATCTTTCTTTCAATAATTTAGGTGGTAATATCCCTCCTCAACTAACTGAACTAAGCTCCCTTGCTGTGTTCAGTGTAGCACACAACAACTTATCAGGTTCAACACCTGAAATGAAAGGTCAGTTTTCAACATTTGATGATAGCAGCTACGAGGGTAATCCTTTCCTTTGTGGACCTCCACTGCCAAGAAGTTGCAATCCTAATGCAAAACCATATGAAAAGTTACCAAATGGAACTGACACTGATGGGGACAATGGTAATTGGCTGGACATGCTTGATTTCTGGGTGAGTTTTTCTATTGCTTACACAACAATATTGTTGGTAATTGTAACAGTTTTTTGCATCAATCCTTATTGGAGGAGAGTATGGTTTTACTACATTGAATTTGTCAGCATCAATGGTTACTACTTCATTGAAGATAATTTTCGAAGCCTTTTGCGTGCCGGAAATATGTAACGAGATACCCTGTATTTTTAGAGTATCTGTTTTCTGTGTTTGTCTCAAATCTCAAGTGTGTTTCAATAAATATGATGATGAAAATAAAGTTTTTCTTGTTTATATGTTGTTTTCTTTTCTCTTTCGTCTTAGAAACCAAAATAAAAATATGAAGGGAGTACTAAATATCATATGAAAATAAAGTTTTTCTTATTTATATGCTGTTTTCTTTTAGGATTTTTTTTTACTTGTATAATAAACAAAAGTTGGATTTAATTATAAAAAGTAAATACCTTTAATTTTTTCATTAATTTTGAAAGAGGCTAAAACGACTTTTTAGGAATAAAATTCTCTAGTTATGTTAGAAACTAGTTATAACAATAGTAAATATTTTATATTTTTAATGTATTTAATATATTAAAATTATTATAAATTTAAAATTTTAATTAAAACCTTTGGTTTAATTTTTTTTTCTTAATCAAAAATAGAAATACTCAAATCCACGACCTCCTAGATGAGTATGAGGGCATCGAATTCGATAGTCCCAAAACGTTTGGACCATTAAATGGTCCCATAATAAAACATGTTTTTAAAATTTTTTTAACAACTGCTACATAGTCCTTTAACTAATTTTAATTACAAATTAATCCCGTATATTTTATTTAATTATAAAAACTATTTTTTATTTTATAAATTATTATTTTATCAATTATCTATTATGTTTATTAACAATCAAAAACAAAAACAATAACGAATTATATCTTCCATTGATTGTAATAAAGCTTTTGGCCATTTCAATGGATTAAAAGTTTATATTTGATCCGTGATGCTCGTCCCGGGCTGCAAAATCGTGTTTCCTTGAAAACCAATCGATTGAATTATAACTCAATTGATTGGATTACAGTGTATCACAAAACAATCGATTGAAAATTGGAAGACATCATGGTTTTCGCATAAATCAATCGATTGGTCATATGACCCAATCGATTGAACGATGAATAAAAAGTGAATTTTTGTAATTCAATCTATTGTTTATACTCTCCTATCGATTGAATGCTTGAAAACAACTTGAGGTCTCACAATTCAATTGATTGTTTTTGTTACTCAATCGATTGTTTTTGTTACTCAATCGATTGAATTCACCAAAACAATATGGATTGACTAAATTCAATAGATTGGTTGTGTACGTGAATTCCAATTCAATCGATTGAATTGTGTACTACGCCGTTTTAAATTCCGTTTTAAACTTTCTTTTCGTTAAAAAAAATTATTATCTTATTATTCATCTATCTTATCTTTAAAATTCTATCTTCAATTTATAAGGTTTTATTTTGATTTAGATACTCTAATCTTATCTTTTCCTTAATATTAACATTATAAATTGATGAATAATCTATCACCAATTATTCAATCCCACCATTGGAATGGTGTATCAATCTCTTTGATTATAAAAAATTTCATTGATTTATGCGAAAACCATGCTGCCTTACAATTTTCAATCGATTGTTTTGTGATACACTGTAATCCAATCGATTGGTTTTCAAGGAAACACGATTTCGCAACTCGGACGAACGCTACAGATCAATGGAAGATATAATTCATTATTGTTTTTGTTTTTTATTGTTAATAAACATAATAGATGATTGATAAAATAATAATTTACAAATTAAAAAACAGTTTTTATAATTAAATAAAATATATGAGGTTAATTTGTAATTAAAATTAGTTAAAGGATTATGTAACCGTTGTTAAAAAAACTTTAAAAATATGTTTTGTTATGAGACCATTTAATGGTCCAAATATTTTGGGACCATCAAATTCTTTACCGAATATGAGAAGATTTTGCCGTTTGAGCTATTATTTATCGGCTGTTAATTACTTTCTTAACAATAGCAAGGGAAGTAATTATAAATTTAAAATTTTAATTAAAACGGTTGGTTTATTACTTTGTTAACAATAGCAACGAAAGTAATTTCTACTCATATGGCTTATACTATTAAAGGTTAATTACTCGTTTGATATAATTTTATCGAATTTTTAATTAAATTTTTATATGTTTTTTGGATAATTCAAAAATACATTTGAATAATTTTGTCATTGATAAAAATATATTTAAATTTTATTATTAACAAAAATATTCTCAAATAATTTAAAATGGAATTAATATTTAATTTGGTCTCTGAATTTGCATGCAAGTCTTAATTTAGTCTCTGAAATTTTAATTACCTCTATTTAGTCCCCAAATTTTCTAAACGTGCCTCACATTAGTTCCTAAAATGATTTTTAGTTAAAAAACGTTAATGGAGCACTAAAATGGATAATCAAATGCCACACTGAAACATGAAAAATGATTTAGTTTTGGTTTTGGCATTCAAACAGCTCAAAAATAATGATGTCACATCACTTGTTTTATTAGGTAAAATTTTAATAAACAATACTTATGATGTTTTTTGGTTATTTGAGTGTGAAAACCAAAACAGAATCATTTTACAGAGTCTAGTATGGCATCCGCCTGTCCATGACAGCATTCTATTAATATGTATACATTGCAAATTGTTTCAAGGACTAACATGAGTCATGTCCCCAAAGTTGAGGGACTAAATAAAAACAATTAAAATTTTAGGGACTAAATTGAGGCTCGTATGTAAATTCAGGGACTAAATTAAGTATTATCTCTTAAAAATGTGATAAAAATACCCAACATTAAATATGTATTCTCAAAAATGTTTTAGAAATTGAATTTTAATACGATTTTTTGCAAACATGATTAGAAAAATGGATATTTTTAATTTATCCTTAAAATTTAGTGAATTTTCGCTAAGTATATATATAGAGAAATAAAAAATATTTGTGATTTTTTTGCCAACAACGAATAATACTTTTAAAAAATAAAATAAAAATATAGAGATCAAATTTTTATCTCCTTTTTTGTGTGTATTTTTTAAATAGTTATCTAAATATTTTTACAAAATTTTGGATCAAATACACAAGTAGTTTATCAAATACAAAAGTTGTTTGCCCATTACAAAAAAAATAACATTCTTTTTGGATATTTTTATCGTATTTTTAAATTATTTAAAAATATTTTTGTTAATAATAAAACTCGAGTGCATTTTTGTCAACGACAAAATTATTTGGGTGCTTTGATAATTTACCCTTTATTTTTAATTAAATTTTTATATTATATCAAATTTTATAATTAAATTTTTATCATAACAAAAATATTAAAATTAATAGAATATTTTATTAAATAAAATGAATATACTTATCATTTGACTAAATATTTTATATTAGTTAAGGATAGACTCTTATAATTCTAATATTTTTATCATACAGTAAAAATTTAATTACAAATTTTAATATTGTATAAAAATTTAATTAAAAAATAAAAAATAAAGAGTTAATTAAAAATTTGATAAGATTCCGATGTCAAAGAATAATTAAACCTATTATTAACTGCATTTTTGTGTGAAAGTCCGAAATACCAAGGTTATTAGGATAATATTAATGTGGAACCTTTCAATTCACTACCAACAAATTTCCTTCGTAATACGTGACCGTTTACGCTTCTCAAAACACACAAAAAGACTTTACAATTTCCAAATATCAGTGTCTATTATTAACATCTATTTGTACAACCTTATCGTATCCAAACTGAAAGTAGATACTCGTTACAATATTCAAATATTTTGCCATCATGTCTTCTAGCTCTACTAAAGAAGGGAATCAAGTTCGCTTGAAACTCTTGATACACAAAGAGAAAAACATTGTCCTTTTCGCTGAGGCTGGGAAGGACTTTGTGGACGCTCTCTTTAGTTTCTTAACGTTGCTATTAGGTGCCATTGTAAAATTTGCGGGGGAGGAATCAAGTATTCCGACAGTTAGAGTTGGACGTTTGACCACACTCTACGAAAGTGTTGCAAAGCTCGACAAAGAGTGTTTGAGGAACGAGATCTGTAAGGAGATGCTACTGCATCCAAGAAACATGCCGCTGGAGCTGTATCGACGGAAGCTAAAACTGAACGTCAACGGTTCAGAAACCTTTAAGTACTTCACGCCGTCGCGTCCAGGATGTAGTTGTTTGAGTGCTTTCAAGAATGAAAAATGCTATTGCGGGTCTCCAACTTTCGTTGAGAAGAACTTAACAAGTTTTGGTGGGGAGTTTGATAATGGATTTGTCAAGGAAACTGATTTCATCATTTGTAATGATCTTTATGTGATGCCTAATGCCATTGAAAATAATCTAGTGCTTTTTCAGAATCACGGAGTTCAAAATATCAATGCTGTTTTGGAACAAACTGTGATTGTTAGTAAGAATGAGGTAATTTAATTCTTCTTCTCATATTGGTTTTATTGATTTTAATATATCTTAATTCTGGATGAATTGTTTTGAGTATAGTTACTGGATCTTCAAGTGTTCTCTGTCGTCGAAGACCCCTTTAACGGATGTTTTCTTACTAAAGAAACGGGCCCTTCCTGATTTTCATCAGTGGTACCCGGCCTTGCCCAAGTTAGACATTGGGAAGTTACCTAATGATTGCGCTATGAATATGGATTTGAAGGTAATAGTAAGTAAATCAAGTAAGAAGATTGTGATGGTTCAGGGAGAGAAAGATTTTGCAAACTTCATCTTAAGTTTTCTCACTTACCCTCTAGTAGGGTTGTTGAATATTCTGCGTCGATCTCCTTCTTCTAGCTGCTTAGAGCAATTATATAAGAGCGTGCATCTTCTTTTGGGAGAAGACAAATACTTTACCTCTCATAAGCTCCAATACTACCTCGCTCATCCTCCTTGTTCACAGATGTTTTATTCAAAAGAGGGCATCTTCCGTCCAACATATTTGGCATCAACATTTTATGATTCATTCTATTACAAGTTTAATGGACCTGAAGTGTCTACTTATCACAATATGAAGATAACATTTGAAGGATTTGTGGAAGGGCCTCATAAGTTTATGGTAACTGATGATTTAGTTGTGAGTAAAATGTTCTCTAGTTTGTGTTTATGGTATTTTAATGGAGCAGATGTTTCTGCGATCTCTGACTTGGAGCAAATGACTGTGCGTATAGGCTTGAAAGAAGTACGCTATGCTTGTGTTTGATTCTTTATTTTATTTTATTTTTAAGTTCAATTCTTATTTTTTAGGATTAATGCTCTTTACGAACTAAATAATGATTCTTACTTATCTGTGTGGTGCAGGGTTTCGGCATACTTCAAGCTTCGTTGTTCTCTCGGTCTGCTTTGACAAATGGCCTCCGTCATCTCTTGCAAGCTAATATAAAGCAAGAGAAATAAAACGGTTATTTTTCTTTTTCTTTCTGTCACTAAAAAAAGGCCTATGGTCACCGTAAAAAATCGTGACCTTAGCTAGTAAAAAAGGTGATTATAGATCTATGGTCACGGTTTTGGACCTATAGTCACGATTTTTTACTGTGGTCTATTCTCTCGTGGCCATAGGTCTATGGTCATGATTTTTTGAGCTATGGTCACGGTTTTTATGGTCACAGTTTTAATTTTTAAAATCTGATACTTTAGGCCACTTTTTTTTACCTTTCCATAGGTTAATCTATGGTCACGGATAGCCTTATCTATGGTCAGGTGTTTCACCGTGACCATAGCCTCTATAATCACTCCTCCTTAAAACCGTGACCATAGATAAGGCTATGGTCACGGTTAAGGTCACACTTTCTTAAAACCGTGACTATAGCCTATCTTAAAAAAATGAGAAAAGAGTGAAGAATTACCCTTTTCAATTCCTTTTTGCGACGCTCCTTTCGATAAGAATCTTAAAAATTAATTGGAAAAAAAATTACCTAAAATTAGAGGAGTAGAGACCACCCAGCAGTGAAGCAGGGAAGCAATAGCAACGACGCGAAAGAAGGGAAGCAACAAGCCTGGCGAGGAGGCAAAGAAGCAGCGACGACCCACAGCAAGGAGCGGAGCAACGACGACCCAAGACCAGGAGCGAAGAAGCAGCCACGGCGCACACAGTGAAGAGAGACTGAGTTGAGATACGCAGTGAATAGAGTGGGGGTTTCTGCCTTCGGCGATGGTGGGGGCTAGGAGGAAGGAAAATGAGTTCGGAAGAAGAAGAAGAAGAAGAACGAAATGGGCTAGGGTTATCTTCTTCTTTTTTTTTTTATAAGTTACGAGGGAATGAGAATTTTGGGAAGGAGGAGGATTTTGGGAAAGATGGGGAAACGACCACGTTTCAGGGAGGGATAATAAAAAAATGAAAAAATAGAGATTTTGAGAGAGGGGAAACGACGCTGTTTTGGGGACGAAATTAAAAAAAATAAAAAAAATTGTGATAATGTATAGACCACTTTAGGCCACTCACAATAACCGTGACCATAGACTCTTTTAGGTCATCCTCCAAAACTGTGATCATAGATACCTTTAGGTCACCCCCCAAAACCGTGACTATAGACCCCTTTAGGCCACCCCCAAAATTGTGACCATAGACTCTTTTAGGCCACCCCCCAAAACCGTGACCATAAACCCTTTTAGGTCACCTTTTTTTGAAAAATCGTGACCATAGACCCTTTTTGGTCACTGTAAAAAATCGTGAACATAGACCTCTTTAGGTTACTCCCAAAACCGTGACCATAGACCCCTTTAGGTCACCCCCAAATAATCGTGACCATAGACCCTTTTAGGCCACCCCACAAAACCGTGACCATAGACCCATTTAGGTCACCCTTTTTTGAAAAATCGTGACCATAGATTCCTTTAGGCCACCCCCAAAACCGTGACCATAGACACTTTTAGGCCACCCTTTTTTAAAAAACCGTGACCATAGATGCTCTATGATCACCTTTTTTCTAAAAACCGTGACCATAGCTTTTTTTTTTTTGCCACGGTAAAAAACCATGACCATAGACCCTCTATGGTCATGATTTTTTATCGTGACCAAAAAAACTGTGGCCATAGACCCAAAATGTTGTAGTGTGTATTGTATTGTCTTAGTTATGTTATCTCTTGATATTGAAGATTCTGAAAATATATAAATGTTGTTTTGAAAAAGTTCGTTGATTAATGGACCTCATCAGTAATTTTCTGTGAATGTGTTTCTTTTTCCCTTCAATTTTGTGATGTTTGGAGTTGCTATGTTCGATTGAATTTGTGTAATATTTTAAGAGAAAGTATGGGGGATATGTACAATATGAATAAAATTAAAATTAAAATTAGTTAATAATTAATTTAATTAATTTTTAATAATTTTGAATTTTAAATCTTAAAAATATAAAGATTTGGTTACGAAAAATTACATATTTCTTTATTTTACATGTAAAAAAATGTGCTACAGCTTCTTTTTCTCCATCTTTGATATCTTCTCTAGCCGTGCGGCCTCACCTGAGTTGTTCAAACCAAGGGCCCCCGGCCAAAAGTTCTGGCACCAACAAAAATTAGGGAAATGGGATCCACAAAAGAGAACACCAGTGATGCATTGTTCACCAACAGAAGTATTGGTGTCCACGGGATGTCCATGGGAGGAGTATGACGACGATAGGGATAGCGATGGCGTGGTTGCGGGAGCTGTGCCTGTGAGGCCAATTCGCAGCGAATACACGATCTCACCCTCCACGTGCTACTCTGCATTAATATTGATATTGATCCCAAACTATCTTGATATTAATATCAAATTCTTTAACATGAATCTTAGATTAGGGCTCTTGTATTTTCAGTAAGGAACTTGACTATAATATAATATTTGAATTGAATAATGCTGTTATGTGTCTTTCGATAAACATACAGGAAATTCTTCTATTTCAATGGCTCATTTTAATAGGTACATGGTTATTTTAATTTTTATATGGATTATTATTTTGATTGTATTGGATTTAGTTATGATGGTTATTTTAATTTTTAATTAGATGGTTATTTTATTTTATTCAGTTTAAGTTGGATGGTCATTTCACTAGGTAATCAGATGATTATTTTAATAATTACGTGGATGGTTGTTTAATGGCCGGTGAAGGAACTTGAACTTTTAATGTCGAAGAAGTGGGATGATTGATGAGAATGGAGTAGCAGATAGTTGGGGAGGGAGAAGAAGGTGTTTGGGTAAATTCCACTAGTAAATTAGCATTGTGATGGTTAATTTTTTGAAATAACTATTTGAATTTCTTTTTTTTTTTATATTGGGCCAAATTTAAAACCTATTGTATACATTATCAAGATTCTTCATTGTCTTCCTAACGGAGTTCATATTTTAAATAAGTCTCCAAGATTAGCCTCCAAGAATATTTAACTAGAATTTTCAGCCTGATTTTTTTTTGTTATTCATCAGATACGTTTTCAGTCTAATTTGACTTTATTAAAACTAACAGCGACGTCTTGCGTGTCTCTTTTTGGTTGGTTTCTAGTCCACATAGCCAAAACAACATTGTATTTGAAATGGACAAAACTATCCAAATCCTAAAAAATTCGAAAATTTCAAATTACCCATAATAACTTCATTTAACCACAACCTCTCTTCGTTCCCTTTCATCACCAAACTCATATTTTCTATGCATCCTCTTCAAACAATAATTAAACTACGAAAAAAGTTTAAGAGCCAGCAGAATTTGTTATTTTTAGTCAATACTTTTAACTATTAGTCCAATTTTTTAGTCTAGCAATTCAACAATATATTTTTATCCCACATATAACACTCTTACTATCAGAATGTCACGCTTCCGGCTATTACGACGGCTCTCATATATTAAATAATAGGGTATGAGCCTTTATGCATAAATCTATCGATAATTTTACTAAAAACTTAAAATTTTTTCAACAAGAACAAACAACAACACATATTCACACTTTAATATTAATAATACATTATAGTATTACATACAAAAGCAATTACAAAACCTACCACTCTCAATAAAACTCTAACTAATAAGGCGAGGGGAAAATGAATTCTAACAACTCAACTTGTAAACATAATTTTCTATACTCCTGTAGCTCTGCACTAATCCTTCGCACTTGTAGCTGAAAATGGTAGAAATATGGGATAAGAACTGGAGAGTTCTTAGTAGGGTCGGAATGTATAATTATGTTTATTTTATTACTATAGTCAACAACAACGAGCAATAGAATACATTGAGACTTAACAAATAAAGAACATAGAAATCAAACAATCATATAGCATACTCATAATCACAGGACATACTCATAAACAAATATGCACAAACAAGTACGATGCATGTCTGTCCTATGGCTAATGAGCTCATTTGTCGGTTATATAGCCAATCCGACATGTCCGATAGCTAATTCGGATATTATCTCTCTATTGTGCACAAATATCTCAGCACATCAGCTGACCATTAGAGGGAGAGTGCCCTGTCACCATTAGAGGAAATATGTGTCCTGTCACAATTAGAGGAAATAGATGCCCTGTCACCCTTACAACCAGAGAGAAAACACAAACATACTTGTCATCAATCCTCCTCAATCATGTCTCATTTATCATAATCATTCAATTTCATAATCAAAATCAATTTTCATCATTCTTCTTCCTCATCCTTTTCCTGGAACAAGTGGACAACGCCATTGCATCTTACCCGGAGTCTCAAATCCTTATCCGGAGCAAGTGAACAATGCCCACAACTAGAAAATTATTTAATACAGGCAAATTTATAGATAGATTTAGCCTTTATTACAGACGAATTTTTGGTTACCGATAAAATTACCGACGGATTTTGTCCCTCTGTAAAAGCCTCGTCGAAAATTATTTACCGACGGTTTTTTTCGTCGGAAAATTACCGATGGATTTTTACTAATTAACGACGGATTTTTCCTCTGTAAATTCTCAATCAATTTTCCTGAAATGGCGAACTTATCTGTCGGTAATTGGCAACAGATTTTTCAACAAATTTTTTGTCTGTAATTTGAACATTGGAAAATAATCCCACACTCTGAATACAGACAGAAAATCTGTCTGTAAATACGTCAGTAAGATAAAATAGAATTTTTTTTAGATTTTTCTATTGAAAAATAAACTTGTTTTCATACAAAATAAATATAAATTTAATACAAATTTTTATCTAATTTGTATTCGAATATTTATAATATTTCAAAAATTAAACAAATTCATCGTATTATCAAACTAAAAGAAAAGTACTTTAAACAATCAAGTCAATATAATTCAAAACATAAACAAAGTGTATTGATACATCAACTATAATTCAAAACAAATACCACTGAAAAAAAACCTATAAAATTTGTACTGTAGCATGCACTAAAGGTGTATAAAACAATCTGCTCTTGTAGCTAACGACTATCAGAATTAGCCTAAATATAAACATAAACCTAGTCTAGAATTAATGATGAGTTTTGGCCGTGTGTCATGAACATTAAGTCGAGCAATATTGATATTCTTCTCTACAACATCGATGCCTGTCACGGTAGCTCCCAAGCGAGCCAATGGCTGAAGACCAAAGGAGAGTATAACTATAAATGAGGATAAAAAGAACACTGGTTTCCAGTTGGAAACATAATAATCTTAATGAGTAAGAGTATAACTATAATATGCATCAAAGAAAGGTATTAGGTTTCCGCATTTCTATCTAACAATTAACATATCTAGTCAATTTGTTACCAAATTTTTACAATTCCAGGTTCCTAGCTAACAAATGTGACCTCCAAATCCCCACATTTCCGTATTGGCCAGTAGATACAAAGAACAAGCGTTTTTTCACTATGTCACAACAAGGAGAAAAAGATACCTCAGAAAGAATTCCTTCTCCACACCCTACATCAACAATTTTAAGTCCTTCAAAGGGTCGTGTACTATAAGGGTCCCTCCTGAGACAAGAAAATTACAATTACTAATTTATTAACCATATAGCACCAAAAGGACAAAATATATATCATTACTTCCATTGTTCTCTATATCTATCTCTTTCTATCTTCATTTGGCATCAAAAGCAATTCTAACAATGGATTTTACTAACAAATACTTTTCATCAAGAGCAAGCGGTAGTACATACATGATACATGCATAAAACAATGGAACTAAATGGATTGCAAAATGAATCATTAGTACTATATAGGAATTATAAGCACAAAAGAGGTGGCTTACCTAAAATATTGACAGAGTGTAGACCTGATGAAAGCAAGTCTTGTAAGATTCATGAGATGCAAAGGTTTGAAAGGGCCTTCAGAATCCCACCTAGTTATGCAGGCAAAAATACAAACAGATAGAGGACATCCATTATATTAGTCAGACATTTCTACAAATATTTAGAGGAACTCATACCCTTGATTCTATAGAGATCTAACAAAAAGAAAATTGCACAATAAACAAAATTCAAGCTGCTGCGGTGAAGTGTCTTAGCCAACTTCTCTGCATCATTTGAACCTAGAAAAGGAGAACAGTTTAGATAATAAACAAAATTTGTGAATCCTCAATAACTTATGAATACATGGTAAGAGCAAATTCAGCTTTGTATCCCTTAGAGGATTTGGAACGTTGTTATTTTCTGTTTTTTGAACATTTTTTAAAAGAAAATGAATAAGTCAGTTACCTCTTCTTTTTCTTTGAATGTATCTATCTTTCCTTATATAGACCCCAATAGCTATTCCAACTACCAAAACAATCACTGCACTAACTACTGCAACCACTATCACTATAAGAATACCTGCACAAACCAGCAAATGAACTACTCAAGAATATAAATATTTATCTTTATCAGGTACAAAATAAGTTTCTCACAATATTAGAAGAGTAACACCAATTCATCATGATATGCAATAATTGAGACAAGATAATTTTAGCCTTTAGCATGTTGGTCCATTAGGGACAATTGAAATTAGGTAGCACAATAGGATTAGATAAGATTAGATAGAATTAGTTAATGACTGTTTATTACTTAGGAATATAGACAACAGCTAAACCTCGATCGAAAATCAATTCTAGTCATTCTAATTAATTGTAAAAGAATAGTCTTATTACGAATTCCTTGAGAAAGTGGGTTTTTTGTGTAATTTGCTCGAAATAAATGTATCAATTATGTTGTTCCATAGTAGAAAAAAGAATTCATTACCTCTTGATCTTCCATTATTCTGTTCTTTGTTAAGTTTCCTATTAGAATAAATGAAATCCTCAATTACCTATGAATTATTATAGGAACAAAAGGAACTAAGTTGGAGAGCAATTAACATGAAAGCAATTCTCATAAGCCGCACACAAAGAAAAAAAAAGATACTCTAAACTCAACCAACTTGGAGAGCTGTGTCAATGCCTCCCTTGAAAGCTCAGCTTTCTGAATGTCACTGTCCTGCCTGTACCCTTCATCTCCAACAACAAATCCGGGGATTGGAGGCCCTTCTGAACACCTTCACACAGCACAATATCTTCTATCTGTTCATTAACAAGAATAACCAAATATACTACTTCAGTACTATTTTATGACACTGAAATTTTCTATCAGACCTAGAAAATTAACATTTATACTCACTTTCTCACTGTCATGTAAACTTAACTCTATGAAAATGGTGCATTGGAGAGGGGAAAAAAGTGGACATATGAGAGGACAATTGGGTCATGGGAAGAAGCGAAAAGCTAAGAGGATAACATATCTGAAGATAAATAGAGATAAGTGATTGCTAGTTACTAATATTTTGATAACAGAAATTGCAAATACTGCACATAGAAAATCAAGAGACCACTAGAAATAAAATTAGTTAGACACTTACTTGTGACTGAGTTGTTTATAGCATGAATCAAGAGCCATAAGGTAGCAAGTTTGAGAAAGTTTTCCATCAATAACCTACAAGAGAAATTATAAAGAGTATTATTGCAATGGATATCCTTAGATGCTCAGTCAAATGCCATATCTAGACACTAATAAATTTTTAAGGATAATCTAATTATCACAACAATAAGAAACAAAGTGAAATTATCTTTCAAATTACATGATCCCAAAGGTAAAATCTTGTGATAGAAAATGAAAAGCTTACTGGATATTCACTAGCAAGATTAGGCTTGTAAAAATCATAAGCATGAGGCATGTGGCTTGCCCTCAATTTGCTTTCAAATGCAATGGGAGCATCAGAACCAACAAGCATGGCAATAGTAGCAGCTCCTCCAGTAGGCCTAGCAGGTCCTTCGGCATAAACCTGAAAAACAGAAACATCCATTTTAGATTTTAGAGAATAACCCCCAACAATATAACACGTATGTTTGATTAGGAATTGATCTTACAGCACTGTCAGTGCAGACAACAAGTCCATAGCGTCCATCCCACGAATTGCTCTCCACCCAGTTGACACAATTGAACAACGCAGCAGTTCCTCCATAGCATGCGTTACTTGAATCCGATAAATTGAAGTGAATATAAAGTCTTTTTAATGAAAATGTAGTTCATTTTACAATTTGGGTATTTTGTTTAAAGAATTGCCATTAAAAAATAATTTAAAGAAAAGATAATCATGAAATTTTTGGCTATGATGGAAACGTCTCTCACTGTCCTCATAACTTTAGAATCCTGTATGCACCTTATTATGCCATCTATGGAAAACAAATATCCTTTTATCTAAAAAAAAATTAAAAAACAAAAATCAAAACAAAACTTACAGAGTATTGCTGCATGGCATATTCATTCTCCTCTCTATCTCAAAACTCAATGTTCATGCCTATAATAACACTTACCACGTTCTCTCTGAAGATGTCTATATTATAATTTACCTTCTGTTACACTCATCTCCGGCCACCGGCCTTTCTTGGAGGAGGAGTGGAGTCTTCGTCGTCGGATTGAATGTCTCCATACTACCAAACTCCGTGACGGCTAGTCTTAGCTTCACTCTGGAACTGCTCCAAATTATCAAGGGCTAGCTGTCTATCTTTTTTGTCCCACCTGCTTCTTTTCTCTATCCTATCAAGTCCTTGCTAGAAGTTCCATAAGAGAAAATGTTCAGGTGGATTGCATTTTGAAGGAAAATGTGAATAGTACAAGCAAATAGGAAGTGAATTAATTTACATACAGTAACATACAACAACAACAACAACAACAAAGCCTTATCCCACTAAGTGGGGTCGGCTACATGAATCAAACGATGCCATTATGCTCTGTCATGCGTCATGTCTACAGAGAGACTGTTTACATGTAGATCTCGTTGGACCACCTCATGGATGGTCTTCTTAGGTCTTCCTCTGCCTTTCTTCCCTTGTCCATCTTCCATCTCATCTACCCTCCTGACTCGATGTTTTATCGGTCTTCTTCTCACATGTCCAAACCACCTAAGACGCGATTCAACCATCTTTTTCACAATGGGTGCTACTCTAACTCTCTCCCTTATATCTTCGTTCCTTATTTTATCCAATCGCGTATGACCACTTATCCATCTCTACATCTTTATCTCTGCCACACTCAGCTTATGTTCGTGCTCCCCTTTAGCCGCCCAACACTTCGTACCATAAAGCATATCCGGTCTTATAGCGGTGCGATAGAATTTACCTTTAAGTTTTAAAGGCACTTTTTTGGTCGCATATAAAACCAGATGCACTCCGCCATTTTGACCAACCTGCTTGGATCCTATGATTTACATCCTGTTCAATCTCTCCATTATCTTGTATGATGCACCCAAGATACTTAAAATTTTTAACTTTTCGTAGGATGTTTTCTCTAATTTTCACCTCTAGATTAGAGTTTTCCCTTCTCAGACTGAACTTACATTCCATATATTCCGTCTTGCTACGGCTTATACGGAGACCATACACTTCTAGAGCTTCTCTCCATAACTATAACTTCTTATTTAGGTCTTCCTTTGACTCTCCCATAAGGACGATATCATTGGCAAAAAGCATGCACCATGGCAAAGGCTCTTGGATGTGCTCTGTGAGTACTTCCAAGACTAATGTGAATAGGTATGGACTTAAGGATGATCCCTGGTGTAATCCTATACCAATAGGAAATTTCTCTGTCATACCACCTTGAGTCTTCACACTAGTTATGGCCCTATCGTACATGTCTTTAATTGCACGAATATATGCAATCCTTACTCTCCTCTTTTCTAAAACCTTTCATAAGACCTCCCTTGGTACCCTATTATACGCTTTTTCCAAATTAATAAACACCATATGTAGATCCCTTTTATTACTACGATACCTCTCCATCATCCTTCTTAATAGGTATATCGCTTCAGTGGTAGATCTGCCTGGCATAAATCTAAATTGGTTCTCTGTTACTTATGTCTCTTTTCTCAACCTCTGCTCTATCACCCTTTCCCATAATTTCATGGTATGACTCATAAGCTTGATTCCTCTATAGTTTTTGCAACTTTGTATATCCCCCTTATTCTTGTAGATAGGTACCAAGGTGATCTTTCTCCGCTCATCAGGCATCCTTTTTTACCTTAAAATCTCATTAAAAAGCTTGTTTAACCAATTGATGCCTTTTTCTCCAAGGCCCTTTCAAACCTCAATCGGGATATTATCTGGTCCTACTGCACTGCTATTTTTCATCTGCTTTAGAGCCTCTTTTACCTCGAAGTCTCGAATCCTTCGATAGTAGTCAAAGTTTTGGTCTTCTTCTCTTGTGCATAACCGACCAAGGCTCGGAAGAGTCTTCTGTCCCTCATTAAATAACTCGTAGAAGTAGCTCTTCCACCTTTCATTAATCTTCTCCTCTTGAGCCAACACCTCTCCATCCTTATCCTTTATGCACTTAACCTAATCCAAATCTCTCGTTCTTCTTTCACGGCTCTTTGCGATTCTATATATACCCTTTTCTCCTTCTTTCATGCCCAAAGACTGGTAGAGACCCTCATATACTTTTGTTCTTGCTTCACTTACAGCCACTTTTGTCTCTTTCTTAGCCGTCTTATATTTTTTTCAGTTATCTGCATTGCGGCATAAAGACCATTCTTTAAAGCACTCTCTTTTTATCTTTATCTTTTCTTGTACACTTGTATTCCACCACCAGGACTCCTTGTCTCTTGGTCCTATTCCTTTAAATTCACCAAAGCTTTCTTTTACTATTCTTCTAATAACTTCTGCCATCTCCCTCCACATCTCTTCTGCGCTTCCATTCCTATCCCACTTTGCTTCTTCTTCTACCTGTCTTAGGAAGCTTCTTTGTTCCTCGCCTTTCATCCGCCACCACCTCATCCTTGGGTTCTTCGTATGATGTCTTTTCCTCAACTTTTGTTTAACGCAGAAATCCATGACGAACACCCTATGTTGTGTTGTCAAACTCTCTCCTGGGATAATTTTACAATTAATGCAAAATTTCTGGTCGACTCTCCTCAACAAGAAGAAGTCAATTTGAGAGCTTGTCATGCCACTCTTATAGGTTATAAGATGTTCGTCTCTCTTTTTAAAATATGTATTTGCGATGAGAAGATCAAATGTTGAGGAAAAGTCCAAAATAGTTTTACCCTCGGCATTGATCACCCCGAAACCATGGCCTCCGTGAATATTCCCATATCTAGTTACTTCTCTCCCAACATGGCCATTTAAATCTCCTCCTAAGAAAATCTTATCTCCCAAGGGTATGTATTGAACCAAACTTTCTAGATCCTCCCAAAATCTTAGCTTGTGTTGTTCGTTTGAACCCACTTGCAGTGCATAGGCGCTAATCACATGGAAAGCACCTCCCTCCACCACAAGTTTGATAGAGATGATCCGATCTCCCACCATCTTGACATCCACTACGTCCTTTTTCCACTATTTATCCACAGTTATTCCAACCCCATTCCTATTTTTCATCTTTCCTGTATACCAAAGTTTGAAACCAGAAGTATCCAACTCTCTCGCCTTCGCACCAACCCATTTTGTTTCTTGTAGGCACATAATGTTAATATTCCTCCTTGTCATGGTGTCCACCACCTCCATGGACTTTCCTGTTAGAGTGCCTATGTTCTATGTCCCAAGTCTCAACCTTCTGTCGCTCTGACCTTTACCTTTTACTTTGTGAACTAGCTTATTTACCCTCGTCCGTTCACAAAAATGTGAGAACCGTTGCTCATTTAACACTACATCCGGGTACCAATTCAGTGGCTCTTGCTCATTTGATACCGTACTCGAGGCATACGATGCGTTACTTCCTGGCAACGACCTAGCTTTAGCATAATAATGTCTTTGATTCATGTCATGGGGGTTCGACTATATTTTTATGTTGGTTGTCGAAGACCTAACACAACCCTCCTCCTTTATTCGGGCTTGGGACTGGCTATGTACCGCAAGTGTAACATAGGCGGAGTTACATACAAGAAGGAAAATAGGAAGTGAATCAAGATGAATTCACTCCTGAAGTAGTATTAGTGGACTAAGAAAATGCAAAAAAAAAGTCAAAATATAATAGATTTGAGCTTCCTAGCTTCAATTTGTGGAGATGAAATTTAAAATAGTTATCAGGTAATTTTTCACATGAAAGGAGAACAAAAAAATATAAAAAAAACACTCAGTTTCTCACAATCAATTCACTAGATACCTGATTAGTGACACTGCTGCAGAAATATGCTTGGACTCTTTCTCATTTACAGCCTCATGAGTCCTCTTCATATGCTCTAAAGCTGATCCAGCGGTACTTACACTACAGATATAAAAATAAGATACTAAGAATTTTGCTAAAGGAGGACTTCATCAAAAAACCATGGGCAAGCCACTAACCTTTGCTGCATGAGTAACTCTATACGGCAATGCTTTGCTGCAGAAGTTCAAACAAATGTGCAAACTATATAGTTCAAATTGTCTTATATATATATTTAAAAATATTTTAATATTTAACGAAATATCATGCAACTTTAATTTATTCATTGTTAGTCACATTCTCTTTATTTGAACTTGACTATCACAGTGTCTTCAATCAAGCTTTTCTGCTTCAATTAATTTTGTATACTTTTTGTTTTGCTTTATATAATAGTTGGAACCATTAAACAAGTGAGCCACAAAAGCAAAGTATGATAAACCTAGCTAAAACTGGCATAGAAAAATTGAGCCTTAAGATTTATCGGCGTAATTTAAACAATGCATACCTGAATCGGCATAATTTAAACAACTGCTGGTAGATGCTCTGGTCCTCTTTGGAGCAGGAACCGATTAAGATCGGGTCGAATTCTATCGATTCGCTTGCAATGGAGCGCGATAGAGCAGCGACGATGACAGAGCAGCGACGGAAACAGAGCGCGACGACCTTGAGTCTGAAACGCCCGTGAGAGAAGCGATATACCAGAGAGATAGAGAGAGGTCGACGACGAGACCAGCCGTGAAAGAGGTGAGACTCAGTGAGCTTGAGGGTGAGAGTGGCGAAAGAAGAGCGAAGAAACTCAAAGGAGGGTTAGGGATTCTTCGTAGCGGTTAGGAGTACTTGACGGAGGCATTGCGATCGAGCGCCGGCAACCGGTGACGTTCTTCGCAGAGTGCTGCTAGGGGCTCTTCGTCGCGGTTAGAGGTTTTTCATCATGGTCAGGGATTTTTCCTGAGGCACAATAAAGAAATGGTTAGGGTACAGTGAGGCACAATGAAGACAGGGTTAGGGTTAGCTAGGGTTAATAATTTTCGTGAGGCACAATGAAAGACGGTATTCATCTTCATGGAGTGCTTTGTGAATTGAGTCTAAGTTATTTGTGAATGGAGCTCGAGAAAGAGAACGGGTAAATTAGGTTTAAGTTTTTTTTTTCCGACAGAAAAATTTAAGTTTTCATATGTAATAATTTAATAAAATATAGTGTTTTGTCTATTTAATTACAGACGGATTTTTTGTCTATAACTATTTCTCACAAAAAAATAAATTTTTTCGACAGAATTATAGACAGATTGTTTTTTCCGTTTGCAATTTATGCTAATTTTTTTTGTTTTTTGACAAAAAATTCCTCTGAAATTCTGTCTGTATTTCTGTGGGATAAAATCTGTCAGAAATATCTGTCTGTAATAACTAGTTTTCTAGTAGTGGTCACTACATCTTTTCAGTGTCTCTTTCTCAAATAAGTCAAACTCGAAATATAAACCTTTTCTTGATAAATCAAATTCAAACATAATACTTTTCTTAATAAAACTCAAATTGTAATTATTTCTTTAATAATTCAAATCAACTAATATAATTCTTAAAGCTTTTGGATATTCATTTTGACCCCAAACTTTTTTAAAAATTACACTTTAATCATTAAACTTTTAAAAATTCTACTTTAACTCACAAACTTCTTTTATTTAACTTCCAACCCAAAACTCTTTCTTAATTATATTTTTGCCACAAAATAGTCAAAACATGAGATTTTTGTGTTTTTCAAAGAACCAAATCAAACTCATCAAAATTACTTGATTTTTAACTAGTTTTTCAATGATTTCGGTAACTGATTTTTCACCATTTTTCATTTAATCTCGCAGCCATCAAACCTCATCACATTTATCTCGAAATACCACATCACAACAGCCCCAAAATAATCAAAACATCCCAGCTAGCTGTTCATACATAGCAGAACTAAAATCTCAAGCAAACAACAATAATTCAACAAAAATTCAACATAAACTTAATCAATTTTGAACAATAATCAATCAAACCAACATTTACTTATCAAATTCACATTTAATAAATATAAAATTACCAAACCTACCTCCGTGCAAAAATCACAACAATAGAAACTTCAAGAAAGGTTTATGAATGAGAAATTGAAGAAGAAAACATCAAAAATCGGCTACTCTATTTCCGGAGCTTCCTCGGTCGAACTTTGCATAGAAGGACAACAGCTATACTATCAATTTTTTCCAAACAAAAGTGACATCAATGTGAAGAGAAAAAAATACAAAAACTTTAATCAAATTAGATTTTTAACTAGAGTTACGGAGCTCAAGAAATTGAACGCCAAAAGTTTCAAGATCATGGAGATTCTCTCTTTCTCAGTCTCGGTTTCTTTCTCTCCTTTATTTTTTTCAACTTCAGTTCGGTGGTGAATGAAAGGAAATGAAGATAATTAAAGGTTAAATGATGATGTTGTGGTGCTAAAGCATTGTCATATATATATATATATATATATATACAAGCCACGTTTTATTTTCTTTTTCTTTGTTTTTTTAGGCTGCGTTTGTTTATAAAGATAGGACACTGAGATAGGGACACTGAGATACAAGATTGTGTTTGACAGAGAAGACATGAACAGAGACAATGTGTCCAGAGACACTGAATTAGTGTATTTTGTGTCCATCCTGGCAGGAAGGACACAGAGACACTAACAAGAGATACAACTTATTTTTTATTTTTTTATTATTCTTGTTAATTTTTCATAATTATATTTTTTATTGTTATATTTTTCATCTCAAATTTTTTAAATGAAAAAAAATAAGAATAAATTGAATTTTTATAATTTGTTCTAATTTATCACCAAACAAAATATAAGAACAGAAAATTTTGTGTCTCTGTCCATTAGTATCTTGTCTTATCCTATTCTCAGTGTCTTGTCCTATCCTGTTCTTAGAAACAAACGCAGCCTTAATGGCATTCGGCCATGAGACTTTTTCTTTGTTCCCTTAGTAGAATTTGGCCAAGAGAATGGGACTAATGGTAAAGGATATTGATTAATGGTGATAAATGTGGCTAGGTGTCAAGTTCTGGAATTATTGAGTCAGCGGTTCAAATTATAGATATGTTAAACGGATAATTATAAAAGTTGGATATATTAAAATACAAGTAATAATATATATAAAGAGATAAATATGTATGAGTTACTAATATAAATGACATTAGTAACATAATAATAAAAGATATACGATGAAGCATTAGCAAAATTAAGCTCCAAAAAATACCGAGTGGAGTTTGAACTCAATAATAATAATATTAACTAAAATTTATTCTAATCAAAACGGGTAAATAATAATAACAATAATAATTTTATCTTTTTTCAAAATATCTTGTTATAATAAAAAATATATAATAATTCTAACTAATTTAAACTCTAGTTATCATAAAATTAATTATGTAAAATATTTTATTATAAAAAATTATATAATGACTTTAATTTATCCAAATTCAAATGATAATAATAATTATAAAAATAAATTTAATTTTGCCTAATAAAATAATTTCTAAGAATAGTTCAAATTAATAGAATAAATTATAATTAAATTTAAATTTAATAATCATAAATTAATTTAATTATTCTTAATAAATTAGTTTCTAAAAGTAAGGATCTTTAATTGATAAAATAAATTATAACTTATTTATAGTTAGAT
The DNA here is from genome assembly GCF_014773155.1 of Arachis stenosperma. Classification (NCBI taxonomy): domain Eukaryota; kingdom Viridiplantae; phylum Streptophyta; class Magnoliopsida; order Fabales; family Fabaceae; genus Arachis; species Arachis stenosperma. Next base: position 110,510,420 of record NC_080380.1, on the reverse strand, counting down.
TTTTTGAAAACGCAGGTCGTTATATTCTATCCACCTTACAAAAATTTTCGTCATTGAAAATTGATACAAGATAGAAGAAATTTAAACTTACTTTACTTTTGAACACATTAAGAAAAAAGCAAAAAAATTTAGCATATATAGTTTTCAAATAACAAGAACTCGTCTGATTTGAATATAAGAGAAAAGTGTGATGTGAAGTAGAAGTTACAAGATGATTTGAGGATCATTCTGTTGCATCAGAATGAGTTCAAGATCATATCAAAAAGTACATGATTCATGAAAAGAAGTATAAACAACAACGGAGAGAGATAGTCCAAAAGATTCAAGCAGATATTTAGAAACAAGGTCAAGCAAGGATACACGCGAACAAAGGAATGAGATTGAAAAATAAATAAATCACTTTCTAGAAAAGAAATTCGAACAAAGGATTTCAACGCAAATATAAAACAAAGGACGGTGTACCAAGTCACAGGATACAAACAGGTATTGCGATTCAAAATCGAGTTAGTCATAAAAAATCACCTCTAATGTTCCTAAAATCTGTTATTCGCACCACCTATTAATTCTATATTTGTCTATCACAATTCATTAGTGTTTCTGTATACACAAATCATCATCAGTATTAAGTTGGCCAGATCTAATACTATGAAAAATGCAACGGTCGACTAACAGTATTAATTAATAGATAATCATGTATTTGAAACTCAAACTCTTCTTCTCATTAGCCAATCCATTCTCAAGGCTCTAACAAAAATGAACTGCTCTGATACCATAATGTAACATCCTTACTATTAGAATCTCACGCTTCCGTGTGCGCCACTCTGATAGCAAGGGTATTACGACGACTATCTGTAACGACCCTCAATTTTAAAAATATAAATATAAATAAGTTATCATTTATTTTATAGATTGGAGTTCCTTATTTTTAGAAATTATTTTATTAAAAATGATTTAATTAATTTATAACTATTCGAATTGAATTAAATTCATATTCTTATATATTTTTGTTATGATAAAATATTTTATATAATTAAAACTATAATTTTAGTAATTTAATTTATAAATAATAAAAATTATATATATATATATATATTTTAATTTGAATAATTGATATTTTTAATTTAAAAAAATAATAATAGAGTTTAGTTAATAATATTATTATCGAGCTCGATATCTGCCGATATGAAAAAATATCGGTACTTTTTGGTGAACTTAGCTTTATTAATGCTTCACCATATATCTTTTATCATTATGTTGCTAATGTCATTTATATTAGTAACTCATATATATTATTACTTGTTTAAGATATTTATAACTTAAATCGCTGATTCAATAGCTTAAATGAATGACACGTACCCCACCACATGTCATCCAAACCTTAAGCATGCAAATTCTCATTAATAATCATCGTCTTCAGCGTATTCATTAGGAAAGAAAAGAAAGAATGGCCATGAGAGAGAGAATGAGAAACCATGGAACTTTCGAATTTCGACATTTGATTTCTTGAGATCCGTAACTCCAATAAAAAATCTAAATCGATAAAAGTGTTTGTATCCTTCTCCTCTACACGTTGGTGCCACTTTTGAGGTGAAAGTTGATGGTGATGTAGCTCTCCTACCCTTTGAGTTCGGTGGTGCACGAAATTGTGATCATCAATGGCGCCATCAACATGGTATGCTCAATTGCAATCTCAACTCTTTATCACAACTTCACACAACTAACCAGCAAGTGCACTGGGTCGTCCAAGTAATAAACCTTACGCGAGTAAGGGTCGATCCCACGGAGATTGTTGGTATGAAGCAAGCTATGGTCACCTTGTAAATCTCAGTCAGGTAGACTCAAATGGTTATGGAAGATAACATAGAATATAAAATAAGGATAGAGATACTTATGTAATTCATTGGTGAGAATTTCAGATAAGCGTATGGAGATGCTTTGTCCCTTCCGTCTCTCTGCTTTCCTACTGTCTTCATCCAATCCTTCTTACTCCTTTCCATGGCAAGCTGTATATTGGGCATCACCGTTGTCAGTGGCTACAGTCCCGTCCTCTCAGTGAAAATGTTCAACGCGCTCTGTCATAGCACGGCTATTCAGCTGTCGGTTCTCGATCATGTCGGAATAGAATCCAGTGATTCTTTTGCGTCTGTCACTAACGCCCCACAATCGAGAGTTTGAAGCTCGTCACAGTCATTCAATCCTTGAATCCTACTCAGAATACCACAGATAAGGTTTAGACCTTCTGGATTCTCTTGAATGCCGCCATCAATTCTAGCTTATACTACGAAGATTCCGATTAAGGGATCCAAGAGATATCCACTCAATCGAAAGTAGAACGGAGGTGGTTGTCAGGCACACGTTCATAGGTGAGAATGATGATGAGTGTCACAGATCATCACATTCATCAAGTTGAAGAACAAGTGATATCTTAGAACAAGAATAAGCTGAATTGAATAGAAGAACAATAGTAATTACATTAATACTCGAGGTACAGCAGAGCTCTACACCTTAATCTATGGTGTGTAAAAACTCCACCGTTAAAAATACATAAGTGATAATGGTGATCATTGGTTTCGGCCCCAGAGAGGGAACCAGAAGAACCAAGATTCTGACCTAAGGACTAAACGTCCAGAGATTGATAATACAATAGCAAAAGGTCTTATTTATAAAGAACTAGTAGCCTAAGGTTTACAAAGATGAGTAAATGACATAAAAATCCACTTTCGGGCCCACTTGGTGTGTGATTGGGCTGAGCATTGAAGCATTTTTGTGTAGAGATTTTTCTTGGAGTTAAACGCCAGCTTTTGTGCCAGTTTGGGCGTTTAACTCCCATTCTTGTGCCAGTTCCGGCGTTAAACGCCAAAATTCTTGAGCTGACTTGGAATGCCTGTTTGGGCCATCAAATCTCGGGCAAAGTATAGACTATTATACATTGCTGGAAATCCCAGGATGTCTACTTTCCAACGCAGTTGAGAGCACGCCAATTGAGCTTCTGTAGCTCTAGAAAATCCACTTCGATTGTAGGGAGGTCAAAATCCAACAGCATCTGCAGTCCTTTTCAGCCTCTAAATCAGATTTTTGCTCAGGTCCCTCAATTTCAGCCAGAAAATACCTGAAATCACAGAAAAATACACAAACTCATATTAAAGTGCAAAAAAGTGAATTTTAACTAAAAACTAATAAAAATATAATAAAAACTAACTAAAACATACTAAAAACATACTAAAAACAATGCCAAAAAGCGTATAAATTATCCGCTCATCACAACACCAAACTTAAATTGTTGCTTGTCCCCAAGCAACTGAAAATCAGATAAGATAAAAAGAAGAGAATATACAATGAATTCCAAAAACATCTATGAAGATCAGTACTAATTAGATGAGCGGAGATTTTAGCTTTTTGCCTCTGAACAGTTTTGGCATCTCACTTTATCCTTTGAAATTCAGAATAATTGGCTTCCATAGGAACTCAGAATCCAGATAGTGTTAATGATTCTCTAGTTAAGTATGATGATTCTTGAACACAGCTACTTTATGAGTCTTGACCGTGGCCCAAAGTACTCTGTCTTCCAGTATTACCACCGGATACATACATGCCACAGACACATAACTGGGTGAACCTTTTTAGATTGTGACTCACTTTTGCTAAAGTCCCCAATTAGAGGTGTCCAGGGTTCTTAAGCACACTCTTTTTGCCTTGGATCACTTTTTATTTTTACCCTTGCCTTTTGGTTTAAAGGGCTATTGGCTTTTTCTGCTTACTTTCTCTTTTTTTTTTCGTGTACTCTCTTTTTTTCTTCTCTTTTTTTTGAATTCACTGCTTTTTCTTGCTTCAAGAATCATTTTTATGATTTTTCAGATCCTCAGTAACATGTCTCCTTTTTCATCATTCTTTCAAGAGCCAACATTCATGAACAACAAATTCAAAATACATATGCACTGTTCAAGCATACATTCAGAAAACAAAAGTATTGCCACCACATCAAAATAATTAATCTGTTATAAAATTTGAAATTCATGCGATTCTTCTCTTTTTCAATTAAGAACATTTTTCATTTAAGAAAGGTGATGGATTCATAGGACATTCATAACTTTAAGGCATAGACACTAAGACACTAATGATCATAAGACACAAACATAGACAAACATAAGCATGAAAATTCAAAAAACAGAAAAATAAAGAACAAGGAGATTAAAGAACGGGTCCACCTTAGTGATGGCGGCTTGTTCTTCCTCTTGAAGATCTTATGGAGTGCTTGAGCACCTCAATGTCTCTTCCTTGCCTTTGTTGCTCCTCTCTCATGATTCTTTGATCTTCTCTAATTTCATGGAGGAGAATGGACTGTTCTTGGTGCTCCACCTTTAGTTGTCCCATGTTGGAACTCAATTCTCCTAGGGAGGTGTTGATTTGCTCCCAATAGTTTTGAGGAGGAAAATGCATCCCTTGAGGCATCTCAGGAATTTCATGATGAGTGGGATCTCTTGTTTGCTCCATCCTCTTCTTAGTGATGGGCTTGTCCTCATCAATGAGGATGCCTCCTTCTATGTCAACTCCAACTGAATAACAGAAGTGACAAATGAGATGAGGGAAGGCTGACCTTGCCAAGGTAGAGGACTTGTCCGCCACCTTATAAAGTTCTTGGGATATAACCTCATGAACTTCTACTTCCTCTCCAATCATGATGCTATGAATCATGATAGCCCGGTCTATAGTAACTTCGGACCGGTTGCTAGTGGGAATGATTGAGCGTTGGATAAACTCCAACCATCCCCTAGCCACGGGCTTGAACCAGCTTTCCTCTTGAATCTCTCTTCCATTGAGCGCCCTCTTCACAAATGTCTGTGAGGACTTAGTCCAACCTTTGATTAAAGTTGACCCTTCTAGTGTAAGAGTGTTCATCTCCTTGCATCATGGGCAAGTTGAATGCTAACCTTACATTTTCCAGACTAAAATCTAAGCATTTCCCCCGAACCATTGTAAGCCAATTCTTTGGGTCCGGGTTCACACTTTGATCATGGTTCTTGGTGATCCATGCATTGGCATAGAACTCTTGAACCATTAAGATTCCGACTTGTTGAATGGGGTTGGTAAGAACTTCCCAACCTCTTCTTCGGATCTTATGTCGGATCTCCGGATATTCACTCTTTTTGAGTTTGAAAGGGACCTCGGGGATCACCTTCTTCATGGCCACAACTTCATAGAAGTGGTCTTGATGCACCTTGAGATGAATCTCTCCATCTCCCATGACTCGGAGGTGGAAGCTTTTGCTTTCCCTTTCATCTTTCTAGAGGTTTCTCTGGCCTTAGATGCCATAAATGGTTATGGAAAAACAAAAAGCAATGCTTTTACCACACCAAACTTAGAAGGTTTGCTCGTCCTCGAGCAAAAGAAGAAAGAAGAGAGTAGTAGAAGAAGAAGAAATAGAGGAGATGGAGGTGGCTTTGTGGTTTGACCAAGGGGGAGAAGTAGTGTTTAGGTTGTGTGAAAATGAAAGAGTGAAAGTGGTTTGAATTTTGAATGGTGAGGTAGGTGGGGTTTTATGAAGGATGGATGTGAGTGGTGAAGAGAATAGTGGGATTTGATAGGTGAGGGGATTTTGGGGAAGAGGTGTTGAGGTAATTGGTGAATGGGTGAATAAGAGAGAGAGTAGTGGGGTAGGTGGGGATCCTGTGGGGTCCACAGATCCTGAGGTGTCAAGAAAAATTCATCCCTGCACCAAGTGGCGAGCAAAAATGCTCTTTCTGCCAATTCTGGCGTTAAACGCTGGGTTGGTGCCCATTTTTGGCGTTTAACGCCAACTTCTTGCCCCTTCCTGGCGTTTAACGCCAGTTTGGTGCCCCTTTCTGGCGTTAAACGCCTAGAATGGTGCCAGACTGGGCGTTAAACGCCCATTTGCTGCCCTTACTGGCGTTTGAACGCCAGCAGAGTTTCCTCCAGGATGTGCTATTTTTCTTTCTATTTTTTATTCTGTTTCTGCTTTTTCAATTGATTTTGTGACTTCCCATGATCATCAAACTAAAAAAAAAACATAAAATAACAAAGGAAAATAGATAAATATAACATTGGGTTGCCTCCCAACAAGCACTTCTTTAATGTCAGTAGCTTGACAGTGGGCTCTCATGGAGCCTTACAGATGTTTAGAGCAATGTTGGAACCTCCCAACACCAAACTTAGAGTTTGAATGTGGGGGTTCAACACCAAACTTATAAGTTGGTTGTGGCCTCCCAACACCAAACTTAGAGTTTGACTGTGGGGGCTCTGTTTGACTCTGTTTTGAGAGAAGCTCTTCATGCTTCCTCTCCATGTTTACAGAGGGATATCCTTGAGCCCTAAACACAAAGGATTCTTCATTCACTTGAATGATCAATTCTCCTCTGTCAACATCAATCACATCTTTTGCTGTGGCTAGAAAGGGTCTGCCAAGGATGATGGATTCATCCATGCACTTTCCAGTCTCTAGGACTATGAAATCAGCAGGGATATAATGGTATTCAACCTTTACCAGAACATCCTCTACAAGTCCATAAGCTTGTTTTCTTGAATTGTCTGCCATCTCTAGTGAGATTTTTTGCAGCTTGTACCTCAAAGATCCCTAGCTTCTCCATTACAGAGAGAGGCATGAGGTTTATGCTTGACCCTAAGTCACACAGAGTCTTCTTAAAGGTCATGGTGCCTATGGTATAAGGTATTGAGAACTTTCCAGGGTCCTGTCTCTTTTGAGGTAATCTCTGCCTAGTCAAGTCATCCAGTTCTTTGGTGAGCAAAGGGGGTTCATCCTCCCAAGTCTCATTACCAAATAACTTGTCATTTAGCTTCATGATTGCTCCAAGGTACTTAGCAACTTGCTCTTCAGTGATATCTTCATCCTCTTCAGAGGAAGAATACTCATCAGAGCTCATGAATGGCAGAAGTAAATCCAATGGAATCTCTATGGTCTCAGTGTGAGCCTCAAATTCCCATGGTTCCTCATTAGGGAACTCATTGGAGGCCAGTGGACGTCCATTGAGGTCTTCCTCAGTGGCAATCACTGCCTCTTCCTCCTCTCCAAGTTCGGCCATGTAGGTCATGTTAATGGCCTTGCACTCTCCTTTTGGATTCTCTTCTGTATTGCTTGGAAGAGTACTAGGAGGGAGTTCAATAACTTTCTTGCTCAGCTGACCCACTTGTGCCTCCAAGTTTCTGATGGAGGACCTTGTTTCAGTCATGAAACTTTGAGTGGTTTTGATTAGATCAGAGACCATGGTTGCTAAGTCAGAGTGGCCCTGCTTAGAATTCTCTGTCTGTTGCTGAGAAGATGATGGAAAAGGCTTGCCATTGCTAAACCTGTTTCTTTCACCATTATTGTTGTTAAAACCTTGTTGAGGTCTCTGTTGATCCTTCCATGAGAGATTTGGATGATTTCTCTATGAAGGATTGTAGGTGTTTCCATAGGGTTCTCCCATGTAATTCACCTCTTCTATTGAAGGGTTCTCAGGATCATAAGCTTCTTCTTCAGATGAAGCGCCCTTAGTACTGCCTGGTGCAGCTTGCATTCCAAACAGACTTTGAGAAATCATATTGACTTGCTGAGTCAATATTTTGTTCTGAGCCAATATAGCATTCAGAGTATCAATCTCAAGAACTCCTTTCTTCTGATTCGTCCCATTGTTCACAGGATTCCTTTCAGAAGTGTACATGAATTGGTTATTTGCAACCATTTCAATGAGTTCTTGAGATTCTGTAGGCGTCTTCTTCAGATGAAGAGATCCTCCAGCAGAGCTATCCAATGACATCTTGGATAGTTTAGACAGACCATCATAGAAGATACCTATGATGCTCCATTCAGAAAGCATGTCAGAGGGACACTTTCTGATCAGTTGTTTGTATCTTTCCCAAGCTTCATAGAGGGATTCACCTTCCTTCTGTCTGAAGGTTTGGACTTCCACTCTAAGCTTACTCAATTTTTGAAGTGGAAAGAACTTTGCCAAGAAGGCATTGACTAGCTTTTCCCAAGAGTTCAGGCTTTCTTTAGGTTGTGAGTCCAACCATATCCTAGCTCTGTCTCTTACAGCAAAAGGGAATAGCACAAGTCTGTAGACCTCAGGGTCAACCCCATTGGTCTTGACAGTGTCACAGATTTGCAAGAATTCAGCTAAAAACTGATGAGGATCTTCCAATGAAAGTCCATGGTACTTGCAATTCTGTTGCATTAGAGAAACTAATTAAGGCTTAAGCTCAAAGTTGTTTGCTCCAATGGCAGGGATAGAGATGCTTCTCCCATAGAAGTCGGGAGTAGGTGCAGTAAAGTCACCCAGCACCTTCCTTGCATTATTGGCATTGTTGTTGTTTTCGGCTGCCATGGGTTCTTCTTCTTTGAAGATTTTTGTTAGGTCCTCTACAGAGAGTTGTGCTTTAGCTTCTCTTAGCTTCCGCTTCAAGGTCTTTTCAGGTTCAGGGTCAGCCTCAACAAGAATGCTTTTGTCTTTGCTCCTGCTCATATGAAAGAGAAAAGAACAAGAAAATATGGAATCCTCTATGTCACAGTATAGAGATTCCTTGAGGTGTCAGAGGAAAAGAAAAATAGAAGGAGAAGGTAGAAGAATTCGAACTTATCAAGAGAGATAGAGTTCGAATTGTGCATTAAGGAGGAGTGTTAGTCCATAAATAGAAGGATGTGAGAAGAGGGGAAGAAATTTTCGAAAATTAAAAGAAATTTTTAAAAAAAAGAATAATTGATTTTCGAAAACTAAGATAGAAAAAAAGTGATTTTTGAAAAAGATTTTGAAATTAGAAATCAAAAATATTTGATTGAAAACTATTTTGAAAAAGATGTGATTAAGAAGATATGATTGAAAAGATATAGTTTGAAAAACAATTTAAAAAGATTTGATTTTGAAAATTAATGACTTGGCTAACAAGAAAGATATGATTCAGACATTAAACTTTTCTCAACAGAAAAGGCAACATACTTGAAATGTTGAATCAAATCAATAATTGTTAGCAAGTATTTTTGAAAATGAAAAGAAATTGATTTTGAAAATATATGGTTGAAAAGATATAATTTGAAAAAGATTTGGTTTTGAAAAATTTTGAAAACTTGAAAAGATTTGCATTAAAAACAAAATCTTCCCTCTTGTGCCATCCTGGCGTTAAACGCCCAGAATGGTATCCATTCTAGCATTTAACGCCCAAAACGCTACTGATGGAGAGCAGAAGCTGGTGAATTAAAAATTTATTAAAATGGTTGTGTTGCAAGTATAGTTCTTAACTCACCGAAAATCTGCCTATCAATTTAGAAATATGTCACTTGAAAGTTCAAATTAAAATTACTGGGAGTTTTAAGTCCCAGGTCGTCTCCCAACGAGTTGCAGAAAAGTGTGCTGTTTTATTAATCAGATATTCCAAAAAAGTTGAGCTAAGTAAATTGGGAATTAAATTGAGGAATTTTAATTAATAAAAATAAAAGGCCTTGACTGGGAATTGATTGGTTGGAATCTCTATCATTGATGGTGTGATTGTAAGATTAATTTATAATTAATAGTTGTTCCGTTTGGTTATCCCTTACTAGGTAAGAGAAAGTCAAACAAGTGGAAATGCCAGATCTGTTCACAAGTTGCAACCCACTTAGTTCAAAGGGATTGGCGTCTGTGACAGGATAGCAATCCAACATTCAACCCAATTATAAATTTTTCTTCCAATCCTTCCAACTCAAGAATTCCTTTTAATCAACTCCCCATCAAGTAATGAAACTACTCACTCATTGTAAATAAAAATTCCATAGCATATGAAAGGGAATTAAAAGAAGACATGATTATTGGAATGGAAATTAAATTAAAAAGAAATAATCCTTGCGTTAATTAATCATAAAAATATTTGAATGACAAAATTGAACATAACAAAGAACATGGAAGAATAAAACCAAGTTAAGAGAACAAACTAGAATGATGAAGTCTTGATGAGGAAATGACTATTCTCAATGTTCCAATGCTAAGACCAATTGAAAATTGAAATTCTAAAAACTATAGAGAAAAACCTAAGAGAGTGAAAAACTAGATCTAAAACTACTCAATGAATGTGTCTCCGCTATTTCTGCATATTCTCTGACTCTAGTCTGCTGTTTCGGGCCGAAAACTGGGCCGAAATAAGGTCCAAAGTCGCTGGTTTCAGATTCTGCAGTTTATGCAGATCGCGCATGTCACGCGATCGCGTCGTCCATGCAGACGCGTCGCTGGCGCTTTTCCTCTTCACACGTTTGCGTCGTCCATGCTACCGCGTCGCTTATGCTTTTCAGTCCGCGCAGCCGCGCAAGCCATGCGGCCGCGTCACTGCGATTTATGCTCCTTCACGCGGTCGCGTGAGCCATGCGACCGCGTCACTTTTCGCTGGTTATCTCCTTCAATTCTTGTGTTCCTTCCATTTTTGCTAGCTTCCTCTCCAATCTCCGTCTCATTCATGCCCTATAAAGCCTGAGACACTTGACACACAGATTATGGCATCGAATGGAATAAAGGAGAATTAAAATTAAATAATTAAAGTCTCTAGGAAGCAATTTTCAAACATGTGATAAATTCAGGAAGGAAATCTAAATGCATGCTAAATTGATGAATAAGTGGGTAAGAATCATGACAAAACCACACAATTAAACACAATATAAACTATAAAATAGTGGTTTATCAACCTCCCCACACTTAAACATTAGCATGTCCTCATGCTAAATTGAAGGAGACGAGGAAATAAGTATGAACATGCAGAAACTCATGAAATGCAATGCAATCTTACATATATAAATAAATGCAACTATATGATTATTGTTCACTTGATCAAAAGTAAATAAGCTCTTCAAAACAATTACAAATCAAATTCCACTAATTCTATCATCATATAATAAAACCGATAAAAATGCAAGAATATAGCTTATGAAGGCCGGAAACATGAAGATTTAAACATTGAACCCTCACTGATAAAGTATGTATGCTCTAATCTCTAGTGTATAGGGTGATCACTCTATTCTTCTCTAATCATGCTTTCTAACTTTTGTTTTTCTTCTAACCAATCAACAACAGTTAATATACCAATGCAAACATCATGAGGTCTTTCCAGGGTTGTAATGGGGCTAAGGTGCAGGTAAGGATATACATATGGCTAAGTGAGCTTTATAACTTGAATCTTTAATTAACCTAAGCTCTCACCTAATATACATATATTCTATATACTTTTAAATTCATGCCTAGCTACCCATAATTCCCTTTTTCAACCCATACTCATGTTTCAACCTTGTATTTTAATTCTATCATATGTGCATTGATCTTTGGGTCCTGAATTTATCATTGGGATAATTTTGTCCCTTTATTTTTTTTTTTGAATAAATAAAGCTTATCAATGCACATAGATTTTTCATTCTTATATTTTCACATGAGTGGGTATCCAAATTTCCTTTAAATTTTCATGACACATTCCCTTAACAACTTTTGTTCCCACGATTTCCCATACTTAACTGGCACACACAATTCTATCTTAAGCTAACCAAAGATTCAATTTGGGATATGCAATTGTTTTTCAGCTTAAGGTTAGTAATGTGGTAAAATATAGAACAAATGGGGTTTTAAAGGCTCAAAGTGGTTAACAAGGGTAATTGAGAAGGGGTAGGCTTGATTTGGATAAGTGATTTTAAACAAATAATGGCCTCAATCATGTGCAAGCATGTAGATATAATAAATATTGGACATATAAGATAAAACAAAATATAGATTACAATCATAGAGAAGTAAACACACAAGAATAACATAATTATGGTTAAATAATGTAACAATGCATAAAGGCTCAAATCTTTCACAGGTTGTGTGTTCTTTAGCTCAAACATCATGTTCCAAATACAATTCAAGCAGATTTATCATAAAAATTTTGAAAAATTAGTGAAATTTTATTCCAAAGATAGATTTTTGAAAGAAACTTATTGTCTTTTCAATCAAGTAGAACATGCATGCAACTATCCTAACCTATGCAATTTATTCTATTCTATAAAAGAAAGAAAAATCTAACTAAAATATCCTAATTATTGGTGTCAGAGAAGAGAATTTACCTCCGGAAGTCAGGTACTGACCGACCTCCCCACACTTAAGGCTTTGCACCGTCCTCGGTGCCATCTGTCAGGAACAGGGGTGGGCTGGTGGCAGTATCTCCACAGTCGGGATCATCATGGCTCCCGGTACTGGTAAAAGAAGTGGAGTCCGGGGTGTCTGAGTCGCTGAAGCGTCCCTTGAGTAGCTCCTTGAGGCGTTTGAATTGGCGCTCGTTACGACGCTGTCTCATCTTTGCTTTCTGTTCATGCCGATCCAACTTTTCAAGTATCTGCTGGAGCAATTTCTCAGTGGTAGATGCTTGTGGTGTTGAAGAAGGAATATCTTCAACCGGCTCAGGAAACTGGCTTGTAGTGGCTGCTGAAAGTCTGAGGTATTTTCCGTTAGGGACATATTGATCATCCCGTGGAAGCATGGCTTTGGTATCCCCAGTTCTGCAGGAGACTCCGGCTGCTGAGATAAGATTTGAGACCAAGGCGGGGAAAGGTAAGTTGCTCGCGATTTGTACATGCTCCATAGCATGCCGGATGTGTCTTGAGAGATTCAGAGGTTGGTCTGTAAGGATGCACAATAGTAGAACAGCCATGTCCGCAGTGAAGGAGGACTCATGAGTGCTCAGAAAGACGTAATGGGACATGATTTGTGCCCATACGTGAGCCTCCAATGTAAGTGCTGAAGCCAAGATTCCCTTAGGGCGGTTGCGGTGGTATCCGTAGAACCAACGGCTGCCAGGTAAAGCAATGACTTTGAGAACAGAGTCCCAGTCAAATTGGTATCGCTGGCGCTGAAGGGTGGCTTCTTGAAAAGCGTCCATTCCTGCTGGAATAGGGGGAAGACTCAGAACTTGCTGAATGGCCTCTTCTGTAATGGGGACTTGCTTCTGCCGGACATAAACAGACTGCTGGGTCGGTATGTAGAAGTTGGAGTAGAACTCAACTACCCAAGAAAGATTGACCTGCCTTGGATGTCTCCGTAGGAAACCCCATTGTCGTCGCTCAATTTGCGGCTCAACAAAGGTGGCAATATTGGGCGGGAGGATGAGAAGGTATTCATTGTTATAGTTCTTTTCTGCTAGGATAGGGAACATCTGCTCACAGTAGCGATTGGGAAATCGCGCAGTGTCCTTTGCTGGAAAGGCTTTCTCGTTGTCGTCAACCTTTATTATCCTCTTAACTCTCTTTGTTGAGGGTTTGACTGCGGTTGAAGAAGGCTCTGCCACTAATGCTCTTTTAGTTCCTCTTCTTGCTGGTGGTTTGGAAGTAGCTTTCTCTTTTCCTTTCTTGGTGGCCATCCTGAAAGAAGGGAAGAGAAAGAAAATTAAATTCAAAGAGAGAGAGCAAGGAAGAGGGTAGTATAAGTGATAGTCAATGCACAATAAAGATAAATGGCATTAACACATGGTCCGGATTACATGTGGAAAGCTCATCAATGGAAATATAGCAAGTGCATGTAGGACAATAGAATGCAAGAGGTTTATTGGCATGCAGGCAAAGGCATGAGTAGCATGTGTCAAACATTCAATGTCCAAGTTAGGTTACCATTCGTAACAAACTAACTATCGCGTTTGTATTGACAATGAAATTTAATTAGTAAAGTATGAAAGGGAATTTGTGAAAAGCAAGCATTGCAGAGTAGAGTAAAGTAATGTAGAAAAGTGCATAGTGCTACATGGGTGATGTGCATAAACTTGTTATGCTACGATTTTAGGAAATTGCACAGATCGGCAAAATTCCTTCCGGCAAGTGCACCGGTTATCGTCAAGTAAAAACTCACAATAGAGTGAGGTCGAATCCCACAAGGATTGGTTGAATGAGCAATTCGAATTAGAAGTTTGGTTAGTTGAGCGGAATCAAGAATTGGATGTGAATTGCATAAAGTAAATTTGGCGGGAAATGTAAATTTGCAAGGAATGGAAATGACAGAATCTTAAATTGCTGAAATTAAAAGGGAATTGGGGTGATTGCATGAATTGAAAGTGCAGAATGTAAATAGAAAGTGTAGATCAGAAAGTGGGGTTCATTGGGGTCAGGAGATATTGAAATCTCCGAATCAAAACATTTTCATCTCTTCCTCAACCAATGCATTCATTGAATCTTGCTTGGCAATCTTATATGATTGGATCCCAATTCCTTGGCTCACCAATTCTCTCTAAAAACAAACAAATTCCCAATCCCTTGGTTTAAATGTTCATAAGAAGAGATGTAGCTTGATCACTGATTATACCACACAATTTCATGGACCACAATTTGGTAGGATTACATGTCACAATATCCATCCAAACCCCAATCCAATTCACTGTGAGAAAGCTTCTCTAGCATGAATCCTCCATTCCTTTCCCAAGGTTTCGAAGGATTCCAATTATGGGTAATTTCTTTCCCAAGACAATTACCCAATGGAATTAGATCGAGAAGCTTTCTAACAAAATTCAAGAGAAAAGATTGAAGAAGAAGATAAAACTATTATTGATTCATTGAATTACAATAGAGCTCCCTAACCCAATGAAAGGGGTTTAGTGAGTCATAGCTCAGAATTCAATTACACAATTAGAAAAGTTCTAAGTGTCCAAAAGGTCCAAAAGATCCCTAACTAACTTCAATTCTATCCTATTTATACACTTTCTAAATTGAGCTTCTGTTGTGTTTCTTGGGCTTTGAGGCCTTTCCTTGAATTCCTTTTGCTTTAGGCTTATGGTCCATAATCCTGATGAGGCTGTGATCCAATTCTGTAACATTCATTGAGCAAACTTAGTGATAAACAAGTAATGACACAAGACTCAATAATTTGAAGTTCCAGACTCATCAATTCTTGAGGCCCAATCCCATAAACCATGATATTCAATTGGGTTTCATGCCATAATAAGTTTAAGTTAATATTTGTGCTCAATTGCTAACTTAAACTTCAATATAATTGGCCCAGAAACCTTTTCAAATGGTGGTGTTTTAAGTTGAAGTTTAAGTTTTAGTTTAAGGTCAAACTAAAACTTAAATGTGGAATTGGAAGAAAACACCCCAGGAGTGTACATAGTCGAACACGTTTAACCTCCAGTGTAAGGTTAAACTAGAGGTTAAACTTGGAAATGAAGAAAGCAACCCCTGGAGGCAATTAGGATCGAACACGTTTAACCTCCAGTTTGAGGTCAAACTGGAGGTTAAACTTGGAAATGAAGAAAGCAACCCCTGGAGGCAATTAGGATCGAACACGTTTAACCTCCAGTTTGAGGTCAAACTGGAGGTTAAACTTGGAAATGAAGAACACACCCTGGAGGAGAAAAACTATCGAACACGTTTAACCTCCAGTTTGAGGTCAAACTGGAGGTTAAACGTGGAACTCTTCTGGTGCCTCTCTTGCTTCTGGCGTTTAACCTCCAGTTTGAGGTCAAACTGGAGGTTAAACGTGGAATGCTTCTTGGTGAGAAAAGAAAGTGTCGAACACGTTTAACCTCCAATTTGAGGTTAAACTGGAGGTTAAACGTGGGAATGCTTTTGTGCCTCCCTTAGTTCAATTCTCATTCTGGCGTTTAACCTCCAGTTTGAGGTCAAACTGGAGGTTAAACGTGGAATGCTCCTTAGTGCCCTTTCTCATTCTGGCGTTTAACTTCCAGTTTGAGGTCAAACTGGAGGTTAAACGCCAGTTACAGCATTTCCTCTCTTATCATGATTTTGGCGTTTAAGCTCCAGTTTAACCTTAAACTGGAGCTTAAACGTCCCATTTGATATTCAAGCTTCCTTTATTGATTTTGTTGCTTCCTTGCCTAGCCTCTTCTTCCCTGAAATCATCCAAACAATTGCATCAAAGTCTTGCAAAATTTCATGAGAAATCATCTATTCATGGCATTCAAATAATATAACTAAAAACTCATGAATTTGCCTCATAATCATAATGTTTTGGATGGTTCATTGCTTTGTTGTTCATTTAACCATTATTGGTTACTTTAAGCTCAAGAAAATGCATAAAACAACTAAAACTAACAGAAAAATGCTAGTGAAACTAGCCTAAGATGCATTGGCATCAATGGGCTTTTTCACAAACACATGGCATGCATGGTAAACAAGATATAAAAAGTGTGAAATTGAACATGCAAGCAATCCCTTAAATAGGAGAAAAAAATAATTGTCAAACAAGTTGCAATAATCCACAAACATACAAAGAGGAATGATGACTCAAAAAGTTTCTAACACCATGTAAAAGAAGAAGGAGAAAAAATAAAGATTTAAAAAGAAAAAGAAAAGAAAAAGAAAATAATAATATATATACATAATATAATAAGAATGATTGAAAAGAGAAGAAGGAAGAAGAAGGTAAAACCTTGTTAATGGTGGTGAGAGAGAGAGAGAGAGTAAAAGGTGAGGTAGAAGGGGAAGGGAAAGGGAAGAAAGAATGGGGGAAAAGAAAAAGTAGGGTTTGGAGGAGAGAAAGATAAGATAATTTGGCTTATTGGGTTGAGCTGTGCGGCGCATGCGACGCGGCCGCGGAAGGCACGCGTTCGCGTGGGTGCGCGTCAGGTAAGACGAGGCGATCGCGTCAGTCACGCGGTCGCGTGACCCGTGTGGCGCTGCTGGCGCGAGTGCAGCCTCGCTCCAGCACAACTCTCTGTTCAATATAATTCAATTGCCAAATTAAAGGGACGCGATCGCGTGGGTCATGCGATCGCGTGAGTGTGCATCAGAAATTAATTGACGCGGCCGCGTCGGCGACGCGGTCGCGTGACAAGGACTGTGCTTCCAGCACCAATCCGGCACCACTCTCGCACAATATAGCATTGTGCACCCTTTTACGTCGAAAATGCAGGGCACGCGGCCGCGTAGAGCACGCGGTCGCGTGGGAGGCCATGAATTCCATGCGACGCGGTCGCGTCGGCGACGCGGTCGCGTGGAGTAAATTGTGCCTTGGGCACGACTCCAGCGCTGCTCCTGCGTAACTTTCTGTTCATTTTTATTTTTCTGAACTCCTCCTGCCACGCGGACGTGTCGATTATGCGATCGCGTTGCGCGGCGAAAAAAATTTTTTTTTAAGAAAGATAAAGACATGTAATTGAAAGAGCACGAAAGCGCTGATAAAAAGAAGAGTTATTGAAAGAAGAAAAACTAAAAATGAAGAAAAGAACGATCATACCACGGTGGGTTGTCTCCGACCAAGCACTTTACTTTAACGTCCGTAAGTTGGACGCTCCACTAGCTCAGTCTGTTGTTATGTGGGGATCTTCCAGGCGGAAGATCTCAAGCTCCTTGCTTTTCTGCACCTTTTCACCATAGTATAGCTTTAGGCGGTGTCCATTAACTTTAATAAGTTCAGAACTTGAAGGATGGCTTAGGTGATAAACTCCGTACGGTTCAGCCTTCTCTATTATGTATGGACCTTCCCATTTGGATCTCAACTTACCGGGCATGAGCCTCAGTCGAGATTTGTAAAGGAGAACAAAATTTCCAGGTTGGAACTCTCTCTTCTTGATGTTTTGATCATGCACAGCTTTCATCTTTTCCTTGTATATTTTGGAGTTCTCATAAGCTTCTAGGCGAAGGTTCTCCAGTTCCTGCAGTTGCAACTTTCTTTCAGCTCCAGAAGTTTCAATCCCCATGTTGCACTCTTTAACTGCCCAGAAGGCTCTGTGTTCGATTTCAACTGGGAGATGACAAGCTTTTCCATAAACTAAGCGGAAGGGGCTCATCCCAATGAGTGTCTTGTATGCTGTTCTATATGCCCACAGTGCATCTTGTAGTCTGGTGCTCCAGTCTTTTCTGTGACGCTTTACTATCTTTTGCAAGATACGTTTAATTTCTCTATTTGACACCTCGGCTTGCCCATTAGTTTGGGGATGGTAAGCTGTTGCAACTTTATGGATTATCCCATGCTTCTTCATCAATCCTATTAGTCTCCTGTTACAAAAATGGGTGCCTTGATTGCTCACGATCGCTCGTGGTGATCCAAAGCGGCATATAATATGGTTTCTCACAAAGGAAACAACAGTGTTAGCATCATTAGTGCGGGTAGGAATTGCTTCCACCCATTTGGAAACATAATCTACAGCTAACAATATATAAAAATATCCACTAGAATTTGGAAATGGACCCATGAAGTCAATGCCCCAAACATAAAAAATTTCACAAAAAAGCATATATTGTTGAGGCATCTCATCCCTCTTGGATATGTTACCAAATTTCTGGCATGGGTGACAAGATTTACAAAACTCAGCAGCATCTCTAAAAAGAGTAGGCCACCAGAATCCACAGTCTAAGATCTTTCTAGCTGTTCGTTGGGGGCCAAAATGTCCTCCACTCTCAGATGAGTGGCAGGCCTCTAAAATAGACTGGAATTTTGATTGAGGTACACAACGTCTAATTATCTGGTCAACGCCACATCTCCATAAATATGGGTCATCCCATATATAATATTTAGACTCGCTTTTCAGCTTGTCTCTTTGATGTTTAGAAAAATGTGGAGGAAATGTGCGGCTAACTAAATAATTAGCAACAGGTGCATACCAAGGGACTACCTCAGATACTGCTTGTAAGTTGTCAAAAGGAAAATTATCATCTATAGGAGTAGAATCATCCTTAATATGTTCAAGGCGACTCAAGTGGTCTGCTACTAAATTTTGATTACCACTCCTATCCTTGATTTCTAAATCAAATTCTTGTAACAGCAGTATCCAACGTATAAGTCTTGGTTTGGATTCCTTTTTAGCCAATAGATACTTTAGAGCTGCATGGTCCGAATACACTACTACTCTAGTACCAAGTAAATAAGCCCGAAATTTATCCAGAGCAAAAACAATAGCAAGTAGCTCTTTCTCAGTAGTAGTATAATTGGACTGGGAAGTGTCTAAAGTCTTAGACGCATAGGCAATAACAAAAGGAACCTTACCTTCACGCTGAGCCAGCGCTGCTCCTACTACATGGTTGGAAGCATCGCACATGATTTCAAATGGCTGGCTCCAATCGGGTCCTCTCACAATTGGAGCTTGAGTTAGAGCAGTCTTTAGCTTATCAAATGCTTGTTTGCAGTCCTCACTGAACTCAAACTCAATATCCTTTTGTAGTAATCTGGATAAGGGAAGTGCCACCTTACTAAAGTCCTTAATAAATCTCATGTAGAAACCTGCATGGCCAAGGAACGAACGGACTTCCCTCACAGAAGAGGGATAAGGTAAACTAGAAATAACATTCACCTTTGCTGGGTCTACAGAAATGCCATTATTAGATGCCACATGTCCCAATACAATCCCTTGCTTTACCATAAAATGGCATTTTTCGAAATTCAATACAAGGTTTGTATTAATACATCTATCTAATACTCTAGATAATCCATCTAAGCAAAGGTTAAAAGAATCACCATAAACGCTAAAATTGTCCATAAAAACTTCCATACAGTCCTCAATAAGATCAGAGAAAAGACTCATCATGCACCTTTGGAAAGTAGCTGGTGCATTGCACAAGCCAAAGGACATTCTTTTATAAGCATAGGTCCCAAAAGGACATGTAAAAGTAGTCTTTTCCTGATCCTCAGGAGCTATATGAATCTGGAAATAACCTGTGTAACCATCTAAAAAGCAATAATGCGATTTACCTAACAGGTGATCCAGCATTTGATCAATAAATGGAAGTGGATAGTGATCCTTACGGGTAGCTTGGTTGAGACGCCTGTAATCAATGCAGACTCTCCAAGCATTCTGAACTCTAGTTGCTATGAGCTCTCCATGCTCATTTTTCACGGTAGTGACTCCGGACTTCTTGGGTACCACTTGTACTGGGCTTACCTATTCACTGTCTGAAATGGGATATATGATACCGGCCTCCAATAGTCTGGTCACTTCCTTTTTTACAACTTCCAAGATGGTAGGATTCAATCTTCTTTGTGGTTGACGGACAGATCTTGCTCCCTCTTCTAAAAATATTCTGTGCTCGCATACTTGAGGGTTGATTCCCATTATGTCTGCCAAACTCCACCCAATTGCCTTCTTATGCTTCCTCAACACATCAAGTAGCTGTTCTTCTTGTTGAGAAGTCAGTTCTCTTGCAATAATAACCGGAAACTTCTCCTCATCCTCAAGGTAAGCATATTTGAGATGTGGAGGGAGAGGTTTCAATTCTAACTTTTGATCATGGGTAGGCTCTGGGTTATCTGGGGCTTGTGAAAATGGCGAAGTGTCCTCATTGTCAGTTAAGAGGGTCCCCACACTTGGACCTTGTCCCGTATGCCTCCCTTCAAACTCTTCCTTTTGAATTTCAGCCACACTTTCGTTATAACATCACACTGGAAAATGGAATGATCTTCTGGGGGGTTGTCAATGATTCCATTCAGATTGAAGATTACTATGCGGCCATCTATTTCAAAGGAGTATGTTCCTGAAAAAGCATCCAATTTGAATTTTGATGTCTTCAGGAATGGTCTTCCAAGTAGGATTGATGATGGCTTATCTAAATCATTATGGGGCATCTCCAAGATATAAAAATCAGTGGGAAATGTGAGCCCTTTAATATTCACCAAAACATCTTCAGCAACTCCAGCCACTGTAATAATGCTTTTATATGCTAACACAAAACGAGCTGCTGACCTTTTTAAAGGAGGTAGCCTTAAAACATCATATATATACAAAGGCATTATACTAACACATGCTCCTAAATCACATATGCAATCATAAATTACTACACCACCAATAGTACAGCTAACTATGCAAGGACCTGGGTCACTACATTTTTCAGGTAATCCTCCCATTAAAGCAGATATAGAACTACCTAAAGGAATAGTTTCTAATTCATTAATTTTATCTTTATGGATACATAAGTCTTTTAGAAACTTTGCATATTTAGGTACTTGCTGAATAACATCAAAAAGGGGAACAGTTACCTCAACCTTTTTGAATATTTCTACCATTTTAGGATCAGGTTCCAGCTGCTTCCTAGGCTTCCTTGCAAATTGTGGGAATGGAATGGGAGTAGTGTTTTCTGTGGTGCCTGTACCTCTTTATACTTCTTCCTGTGGTTGAGCTATTTCTTCTTCAATTGTGTCCTGTATATCCTCTTCCTCTTCAACATCTTCGATTTCTACCACCTCTTCAGCTGAGGCGTATTCTGGTGAGCTTGGTTCCTCCTGATTCCTCTCCTGCAATGTGGTTCCGGACCTCAGGGTGATGGCATTAATGCCTCCCTTTGGATTGGGTAATGGTTGAGAGGGGATTCCAGTGGTGCTTGAAGGTTGATTACTGGAATTTTGTGCTGAACCAAGTTGTGTCATAAAAGCTTGCAGAGTAGAGGTAAAACCATTCAGACTGGCATTAATACTGTTCACAATGGTATTTTCCATGGCCAGTTGTCTTTTCTCAAAAGCTTGTAACAATTCTTCATTAGAAGATACAGAAGAATGAGTAATTTGAGAGGGTTGCTGCTGATTGTTCGGTGGTCCTTGGTTTTGCCTCAGGTGAGGTGCTCGATAAGGTTGATTTTGCTGCCTGTTGTTGTAATTATTCCACCTCTAATTTCCCTGATTATCTCTGCCTCCCCTATTATTGTTGTCCCTCCAATTCTGGTTTGAATTGTTCTGCCATCCATGGTTATTATTTCCACTTTGATTGTACCCTTGGTTGGGGCGATCATAGAAGTTGTGAGTGGATGCCACCATGTTGTCTTCTTGTTGGAGCTGCGGACATTCATCAGTGTAATGGCTGTAATCAGCACAAATTCCGCAAATTCTTTGTGGGACTAATTGTTAGTTTTGCTGCGGTTGAGTTTGCTGAGCTTGTTGATTTAACTGCATTTGCTTCAGCAGGTTGGTCATTTCACAGATGCTTCGATTTAGAGCAGCAGTCTCTATGCCAGAAGATACTTCTGCAATGGCCCTTGAACGGCCTTGCTTCTGTCTGTGGTTTCGAGTAGAATCAGCTAAATCACTGATCAATTGCCAGGCTTCATCAGTGGTCTTGTACTTCTTCATAGACCCATTGCTGGCACTTTCCAATGTGGTCTTATCTTGGGGCCTCATACCTTGTGTGACATAGCTGAGCAGCACAATCTTGTCAATCATGTGGTGGGGGCATGCTTCCAGAAGATTATTGAAGCGCTCCTAGTATTCAAAGAGAGTCTCACTGTCATCCTGAACAATTGTAGAGATATCCTTCCTCAGTTTATCAGTAACTTCAGATGGGAAGAATTTCTCCAGGAACTCCTTTTTGAGTGTATCCCAGTTAGATACGTTTGCTAGAGGTTGAGTGTAGTACCACTCTCTTGCTTTTCCCTCAAGAGAGAACGGAAAAGCTTTCAGCCGAATTGAAGTTTCATCAGCGCCATCACGCCTGACAGTAGAACAGGCTGCCTGAAAATCTCTCAAGTGCTTGATAGGCTCTTGAGCAGGTAGGCCATGAAACTTCGGCATCAAATTTAGCAGTGCGGTCTTTATTTCAAAATCCGTAGCTACCGCTGGATGATGCGCTTGAAACCGTTGCAGTGTAAAATCAGGAGCTCCTTCCTCCTGAATGGTAATTCTTCTAGCTGCCATGTTTTTTGCACGTAAAACAACCGAATCAGTAGAACGGGGGCTGGTTTCTTCCTCAGATTCACTTTCAGATCCGCCCTCAGAACGGACTAACCTACGCTGTTCTCGCCTTATTCGTGAAATTGTTCTTTCAATTTCAGGATCGAATATTAGCAAGCGCGGATCAGGAAGTGAACGTGTCATTTGACGGAAGAAACACGCAGCTCATAGTAGCAAAATTAAATAAAATGCAAATAAATAAATTCTAATTAATAAAATAAGCACTCTATTGCAACTCTCCGGCAACGGCGCCAAAAATTGATGGAGAGCAGAAGCTGGTGAATTAAAAATTTATTAAAATGGTTGTGTTGCAAGTATAGTTCTTAACCTCAGAGCCAATATGGCATTCAGAGTATCAATATCAAGAACTCCTTTCTTCTGATTTGTCCCATTGTTCACAGGATTCCCTTTAGAAGTGTACATGAATTGGTTATTTGCAACCATTTCAATGAGTTCTTGAGCTTTTGTAGGCGTCTTCTTCAGATGAAGAGATTGTAGAACCTATGCACAATTACTCAAGAGGGGGGGGTGAATTGAGTATTGCAACAACAATGAATCTTTTTGCGAAAGTTAAAGACAATATACAAAAGTGTTATTGTACTAGTATTTTTCCAAGAGCTTAACTCAATTGCTAAGCATTTATAAGGAGCTTTTACTTTCCAATAGACACCAACTCAAATAAATTGATCAAGCTTTTCACCAATCGGACTTAAGCTATTCCTTAAGTACTTACGAAGCTACTTTTCGATCACAATTTATTTGCTCAAAGGTAAAAGACAATAATATTGAAGAGATGAGTTTGGAGAGATGCAAACGCTATTTAGAGTGGTTCGGCACAATCCTTGTCCTACGTCCACTTTCTTTCTCAATCGCTATTGAGAAGTTCCACTATTGCCAAGCTTCAAGGTGCTCGCGCAAAACCTTTTACAATCCGAGTCCTTAGTTTCTAACACCTCACGGTATATGATCACCACTCGTATACTAACCCACTCCACTTAGAGATACCTTCTCTAAGATTTGCCTTGAGTACTTAGTATACCTCTTTGGTATCCTCACCGACTATAGTGTCTATAACTCTTGACTCAACCTTGGAGATCACACTCCAATTTACAAAGTGTACAAGAAAACAATTCTCAAAGAATTGTTGAGACGAAATGAATACTCTCTAGAAGAGTGTATGATTACAAGTTTAGCACTATTGAACCAATTGATATTGCTCTCTCAAATTGTGTATTTTAACACCTTAAAAAATGTGTAGAATGAAAGAATATGAACAAGATAGTTTGCAAATACTCAAGTATATGAAATAAGGCTTCAATCCATCTATTTATAGACTCCCCAAATCTTAGAAACGTTGGGGAGTTAATGGGATGGAGCCTTTTTGTCAAAACTAGCCGTTTTTTATGTTTTTGAATCATTTGCATCGATGCATAACACTTTGCATCGATGCAAATGTGTCTTTGAAGCTGAAATTTGAATTTTCAGCTAGGTTGCATCGATGCAAACATCTTTGCATCGATACAACAAGTCGTCGCATGCTTTGCATCGATGCAAGATGAGTGTGCATCGATGCAAACCTTAAAGAATGGCTTAAAATCACTTCAAAATACTTAGGATTGATCTCAAACTTGTTGGAGTCAATTCCTATGCTTTTGTACCTTTGAAAACAAGTTTTAAACCATTTGGCTAGCATCGAATTGCAAGATGTGCATCAAAACATTTTGTGAGTGTGTGTTGAGAGATTTAGCAATTGATTCTTAACAAGAAGTTACCTAAGTCCTGAGACACTATACTTGTCTTCAAATGTTGTGGACTTGAGTTTCTTGTTGTTGTTGTGTTGCTTTCAACTCTTCATTCCTCAACGTTGAATGTTGGTTGATCTTTCAACATGCTTGTTCATTCAAGTTGTTTGTTGGTTTGTCTTTCATGTCGTTTGTTGGTTTGTCATTCATCAAAACCTACGAATACAAACTTCGCATACAAGCAACATGATTTACAATTTCCCCCTTTTTGATAATGACAAACCAATTTTGAGGATATGCATTTATAAATGATTTTGAAAGCAACAATAATGCACTTTGTTTTATAGAAAGCTTTGGAGAAGACTTCACAAAAAAAAATTTTGCAGGAGTTCCCCCTAAATATGTGCATTTGTTCCCTTAAAGGGCGTTTATCAAAGAAAACGATTTAGATATCAAAGTTTTTGCTTAGCGGAAGTCTTTTTGAAATCATTGTTTCGCAAACTTATTTCTTCTTTTCAAATCCTCAAACTTCTTCTTTTTCAAAAGTTCAAAACTTCAAATATCCTCAAACTTTTCTTCCCCCTTTTGACATTATCAAAAAGAAAGGAGTTTGAAATGTGTCATAGAAGCATGCATAAAACAATGAATTTTTTAAGTTCAATATCTCTATTAATCTCAAGGATGAGATATTCCTCCTTTCAAAAAGAATTTGATTTCCTCTTTTTATATATAACAAGCATGCATAATTCCCCCTAAAGAAGTGAAATATATCAAGGCATGCACATTAACTTAAAATAGGGGTACCAAGCCTATTTTGAGTTATTCACCAAATAAGCATACAAGCATTAATCATTAAACAAAATTATGAAGGAAATATCAAAGTATTTAAACCATAATAGAAATCCTTAGCTTACTAGGAGTTAGTTTAACAATTCATATAATCAAATAAACATAAAGCAATAAAAAGTGACTTGATGAAGAGGAGACAATCAATCTTGGTCTTCATCATCATCATTATCCTCTTCATACGGTAGGTGGATGCCGAAATGCTCATATAAGTCATCAATACGACGATCCAAGCGACCCGTGCGATGATCTACACGAGACACACGACGATTAAGTGCTTCAAGTTGCCTACCATGCTCTACTTCAATCCTTTGGATGTTTTGGTTGATGGATTGTAATTCTCTCATTACATCAACCAAGGAGGGTGGTTCTTGAGCTTGAGGTGCTTGTGGAGGAGCTTGCTCTTGAGGACCTTGTTCATCAACATTTCTTCTTCCCATTTTGTTGAGAATATGAGTGTTGATACAAGATTGAGGTGGTACTTCCTTGGCAATCTCATTTGATATATCAATACCAACATAATCAAAGACTTTAGACCATAGGCAAAGGAATCCTAATCCACCATTCCTATCCTTCATCTTGAGCCTAATCATATGTTGTACTATAAAGTATGGCCAATTAATCTTAATCCCATTCATCATAGCCCACATGACAATCAAATCTTCATCATTTACATTCGCATGCCCGGATATTCTAGGTTGCAATACATAGGTGACTAGATATAACAAAGTTCTATGTTCCGCACTCATTGAATTGCAACTAATTTTGGAGTGAGCTCCTTGTACAAGGTTGAACAAATGCATGGCATTGTCCTTTGAATAACCCCATTCATCAATTGGGGTTTTACCACCTTGAAACAAGTCACCTTGATTTGGCAACTCCCAAATGGTGGCTAACTCATCACCATCTAGCCTATAATCCTTTCTTCCTATCTTGAAGAATAATGTGAAATTTGATTCATCTTCCTCATTAATCTCAATCATGAGTGTACTATAGGCTATGGCAACTAAATTCGGATAATATTTACTCTTAATTTGAACAAAATCCATGAGGCCTTGATGAACTAGAATAGCCTTAAGAGTATCAAACTTATGAATGACAAGAAGGGTCGGATCCAAATACCTCGGAGGAATTTCCTTTCTTCCGGTGAGCCTTGCCTCATAGAATTGAAGATCTTCATTAGAAGCAAAGTACCTTGCCAAAGGATGATCATTTGGAGGTGGAACCACACTTGAAGAGCCTTTTGACTTCTTGATGGTTCTCTTGATTCTAGGCATTGTGGATGATTTTGTTTTATGGGTTTTGTAGAGGAGAATGTGGGGACTTCAAATATGTAATTTGTTTGTAGTGGGTATCTAAGTTTTGTGAGTTGTATGAAGCTATATGTGAGCTTGTTTTGGAGGTTATGGAGGTTTGAATGTGGGGATATGAGTTGTGAGGTTGAAGATGATGAAAAAGTGGGGTTTTGTTGCTCAAAAATGCCAAATTCACGTGTTTTTGTGCAATTTGGTCGTGTTTGCATCGATGCAATAGGCTTTTGCATCGATGCACATAGCACGTTGTGTGCTTTGCATCGATGCAAAGCTTGGTTGCATCGATGCAACATGCATCATTTTGCCCAAAATCACCAAATTTTCATCCTTTGGTGGTTCTTTCTTCAATCCTTTGAGTTCCATCATGTATATACTCACTTAAACTATTATAAACTTCAATTTGTTGATCCTCCATTGTTTATAATCTTCAAATTCTTCAATCTACCTCAAGATTAATCACTCATTCATCAACTCATAAACCTACAAAACAATGGCCCTTTCGAAACATCACCAATGACGTTGTCTAGAGGATGATCCTTTGAAGTACGCCAATCCTTTGGAAGTGCATTTATTTGTGCTTGTGATGGTTCAATTTCTTCAACTTGAACACTATCCTTTGTTGAGCTTGTAGAGGCTTCATTTAAATCTTTTTCTTTGTCTTCACCATTCAAATTTAGTGAATCAAACTTTTCTACATTTTCATCAAAATCTTTTCTAGCACAACAACGGTTAGTTTCATCAAAAGCGACATGAATACTTTCTTCCATAGTCATGATGCGTTTATTATATACTCTAAAAGCTTTGCTAGTTAAAGAGTAGCCTAAGAAGATTCCTTCATCAGCCTTAGCATCAAATTTGCCTAAGTTATCTTTTCCATTATTTAGAATAAAGCATTTACAGCCAAAGACGTGAAGGTGGGAAATATTTGGCTTTCTTCCTTTGTACAATTCGTACGGTGTTTTCTTAAGAATAGGTCGAATGATAATCCTATTCATAACATAACACGCGGTACTAACCGCATCCGCCCAAAAGTACTTAGGAATATTAGCCTCATTGAGCATAGTTCTCGCCATTTCTTCTAAATGACGATTTTTCCTTTCAACCACACCATTTTGTTGTGGTGTTCTAGGAGAGGAAAAATTATGCTCAATGCCATTTTCTTCACAAAAAGTTTCAAAAAGATTGTTTTCAAATTCTCCACCATGATCACTTCTAATAGATGATATATGCAAATTCTTTTCATTTTGAATAACTTTGGCTAATCTTTTGAATGCTCGAAATGCATCACTCTTGTTTGCTAGGAACAAGGTCCATGTAAATCGAGAGTAATCATCAACAATAATTAAAGCATAGTAATTACCACCAAAGCTCATAGTCCTAGAAGGACCAAATAAATCCATGTGCAAAAGTTGTAATGGCCTTGTTGTTGAAACAATGTTTTTGGATTTAAAAGAGGCCTTTACTTGTTTTCCCTTTTGACATGCGTCGCAAAGGACGTCTTTTTCAAAACGTAGCTTTGGTAAGCCAATTACTAACTCAGACCAACTTGCTAAGATGGTCCATGTTAGCATGAGCTACTCTACGATGCCATAACCAAGTTTCATCATTTTTACTAACAAGGCATTTCACATCATTTGAGGAAACTTCATTTAGATTAATCATGTATACATTGTCAACACGGTGCCCAATTAGCAAAATTTCATTAGTGTCTTGCCTTTTTATCAAACAACATTTTGAATCAAAGGTGACTAAGTTTCCTTTGTCACAAAGTTGGCTAACACTAATGAGATTATGTTTGAGACCTTTGACAAGTATAACATTATCTATGGAGGTAGAAGAATTTTTACCAACTTTTCCAACGCCGATTACTTTGCCGGTGTTGTTGTCTCCATAGATCACGTTTCCTCCGTTTGTAGGCTCTATTGCGGTGAACTTTGATTCATCGCCGGTCATGTGTTTGGAGCATCCACTATCAACATACCAATTTGTATCCTTAGCTCCAACACGTACCTACAAAACAATTAAAATTGGGATTTAGGTACCCAAGTGAATTTGGGTCCTTGATGGTTAGTATGAGCATAATGCCCATAAGGTGCCCATCTCGTATCTTGACTACAAAAGTTTATATGTTTAATTCTAGTAAAGCATACGGGTGCTATATGACCTACTTTGTTACAATAATGACATATGACATTTGGATTATGCATCCTATGCATGTTTCTAAATGGTTGCCTAGGTTGTTTCCTAAATGCAACATCTTTTGATCTATATGCATTGTGATTATAATTTCTAAATGAAGCATGTTGAGGAGGATGTTTAAAGGCTTCATTCCTTTTAGGCATGCTTGCCTTTTGGGCTTGCGGTTGCCTAATAGGAGTTTTAGTATTTTTAAATTTTCCTTTTTCAAAATCTAAACCTTCCTTATTATGAACATGCTTTTGGTTTTTCAACATTTTATCTAAGTTCTTTGAAGATTCATTGAACTTAGCTAAAGTGTTCTTAAGATTTGTAATTTCATTTTCATGCATTTTACAAGATTTGTATGGATCACTACTTGTGCTACACTTATCTTTTCCAAGATTGATATTCTCGTTTTTCAACATCTCATTTTGTTTTAAAAGATCCATATTCTTTTTCTTTAGGAGAGAATAATCTTGGGTAAGTTTTGTGTACACCTCAAGTAAGGCATCATATTCATCTTGTAAATTAAAAGAAGTGGAGTTGTCATCACTAACCTTTTCTTCGCTTGCCATTAAGCAAAGATTTGCAACCTCGTCGTCATCGGAGTCGGATTCATCCTCGTTCTCCCATGATATGTATGCTTTCTCCTTCTTCTTAAATTTCTTGTTTTTGTCCTCCTTTTGAAGTTTTGGACAATTGGGTTTGATGTGTCCAACTTCTCCACACTCATAGCATTTTGGTACCTTTGTTTTGCTCTTGAAGTTTTTCTTCATTGCAAACTTATTGAATCTTTTTAATAAGAGTGCAAATTCTTCATCTCCTTCTTCTTCATTATCATCACTCTCTTCTTGTAGTGATGTTGTTTTAAGGGCGAGACTTTTCTTCTTGCTTTCTTCACCTTTTTGTCTATTAGCATAGTCATTTCATAGGTGAGAAGATTACCTCGTAGTTGATCAAATGTAAGTTGATCATAGAGCCTTCCTTCCACAATGGCGTTCACTTTGGAGTTCCATTTTGGTGTAAGGCTTGTAAGCACCTTGGTCACAATTTGTTTATCATTGTATTTTGTGCCAAGCATGCTTAGATTGTTGAAGATCTTGGAGAGTCTTTCAAGAGCTTCTTCAATGCTCTCTTCATCTTTCATTTTAAAATTTTCCCATTCATGAACCAACATAAATACCTTTGATTCCTTAACGTGGTCGGTTCCTTCGTAAGTGATTTGGAGTTTATCCCAAATCTCTTTAGCGGTTTCACATGTAGAGATCTTCATATAATCATGCTCGTTAAGTGCACAATGAATGAAGTTGATGGCTTTATCATTCATTGCCACTTTCTTCCAATCATCGTCACTATATTCATCTTCTCCTTTCGGTACTTGCTTTGAGACGGAGACTTCTCCTTCTTTAGCGCTTGTTGTCTCTGTTGGAATGTGATTTCCATTCTCAATCACTTTCCAAATTCTCACATCTTGAGAACGGATCCAAATTCTCATCTTATTTTTCCAATAAGAGTAATTTGTTCCGCTAAAAAGAGGAGGTCTAGCGGTTGAGTTACCTTCACTAGTGTTGTTGTTGTTAAAGCTTGTGCTTGCCATGATCTTTTCCCTTAAACAGTTAAGTCTTTCAAAGGGTTAAGCTCTGATGCCACTTGTAGAACCTATGCACAATTACTCAAGAGGGGGGGGGGTGAATTGAGTATTGCAACAACAATGAATCTTTTTGCGAAAGTTAAAGACAATATACAAAAGTGTTATTGTACTAGTATTTTTCCAAGAGCTTAACTCAATTGCTAAGCATTTATAAGGAGCTTTTACTTTCCAATAGACACCAACTCAAATAAATTGATCAAGCTTTTCACCAATCGGACTTAAGCTATTCCTTAAGTACTTACGAAGCTACTTTTCGATCACAATTTATTTGCTCAAAGGTAAAAGACAATAATATTGAAGAGATGAGTTTGGAGAGATACAAACGCTATTTAGAGTGGTTCGGCACAATCCTTGTCCTACGTCCACTTTCTTTCTCAATCGCTATTGAGAAGTTCCACTATTGCCAAGCTTCAAGGTGCTCGCGCAAAACCTTTTACAATCCGAGTCCTTAGTTTCTAACACCTCACGGTATATGATCACCACTCGTATACTAACCCACTCCACTTAGAGATACCTTCTCTAAGATTTGCCTTGAGTACTTAGTATACCTCTTTGGTATCCTCACCGACTATAGTGTCTATAACTCTTGACTCAACCTTGGAAATCACACTCCAATTTACAAAGTGTACAAGAAAACAATTCTCAAAGAATTGTTGAGACGAAATGAGTACTCTCTAGAAGAGTGTATGATTACAAGTTTAGCACTATTGAACCAATTGATATTGCTCTCTCAAATTGTGTATTATAACACCTTAAAAAATGTGTAGAATGAAAGAATATGAACAAGATAGTTTGCAAATACTCAAGTATATGAAATAAGGCTTCAATCCATCTATTTATAGACTCCCCAAACCTTAGAAACGTTGGGGAGTTAATGGGATGGAGCCTTTTTGTCAAAACTAGCCGTTTTTTATGTTTTTGAATCATTTGCATCGATGCATAACACTTTGCATCGATGCAAATGTGTCTTTGAAGCTGAAATTTGAATTTTCAGCTAGGTTGCATCGATGCAAACATCTTTGCATCGATGCAACAAGTCGTCGCATGCTTTGCATCGATGCAAGATGAGTGTGCATCGATGCAAACCTTAAAGAATTGCTTAAAATCACTTCAAAATACTTAGGATTGATCTCAAACTTGTTGGAGTCAATTCCTATGCTTTTGTACCTTTGAAAACAAGTTTTAAACCATTTGGCTAGCATCGAATTGCAAGATGTGCATCAAAACATTTTGTGAGTGTGTGTTGAGAGATTTAGCAATTGATTCTTAACAAGAAGTTACCTAAGTCCTAAGACACTATACTTGTCTTCAAATGTTGTGGACTTGAGTTTCTTGTTGTTGTTGTGTTGCTTTCAACTCTTCATTCCTCAATGTTGAATGTTGGTTGATCTTTCAACATGCTTGTTCATTCAAGTTGTTTGTTGGTTTGTCTTTCATATCGTTTGTTGGTTTGTCATTCATCAAAACCTACGAATACAAACTTCACATACAAGCAACATGATTTACAGAGATCCTCCAGCAGAGCTATCCAATGACATCTTGGATAGTTCAGACAGACCATCATAGAAGATACCTATGATGCTCCATTCAGAAAGCATGTCAGAGGGACACTTTCTGATCAATTGTTTGTATCTTTCCCAAGCTTCATAGAGGGATTCACCTTCCTTCTATCTGAAGGTTTGGACTTCCACTCTAAGCTTACTCAATTTTTGAGGTAGAAATAACTTTGCCAAGAAGGCATTGACTAGCTTTTCCCAAGAGTTCTGGCTTTCTTTAGGTTGTGAGTCCAACCATATCCTAGCTTTGTCTCTTACAGCAAAAGAGAATAGTACAAGTCTGTAGACCTCAGGGTCAACCCCATTGGTCTTTACAGTGTCACAAATTTGCAAGAATTCAGCTAAAAACTGATGAGGATCTTCCAATGGAAGTCCATGGTACTTGCAATTCTGTTGCATTAGAGAAACTAATTGAGGCTTAAGCTCAAAGTTGTTTGCTCCAATGGCAGGGATAGAGATGCTTCTCCCATAGAAGTCGGGAGTAGGTGCATTAAAGTCACCCAGCACCTTTCTTGCATTATTGGCATTGTTGTTGTTTTCGGCTGCCATGGGTTCTTCTTCTTTGAAGATTTCTGTTAGGTCCTCTATAGAGAGTTGTGCTTTAGCTTCTCTTAGCTTCCGCTTCAAGGTCCTTTCAGGTTCAGGGTCAGCCTCAACAAGAATGCTTTTGTCTTTGCTCCTGCTTATTGGTGCACGAAATTCCAATCACACTTTTGCAATCCTGCACAACTAACCAGCAAGTTCACTGGGTCGTCCAAGTAATACCTTACGTGAGTAAGGGTCGATCCCACGGAGATTGTCGGCTTGAAGCAAGCTATGGTTATCTTGTAACTCTTAGTCAGGATATCAAAAATTATCAGGATTGATTGTGAAAAGCAAAAGAACATGAAATAAGTACTTGTTTTGCAGTA
This sequence comes from Arachis stenosperma, assembly GCF_014773155.1. Taxonomy (NCBI): domain Eukaryota; kingdom Viridiplantae; phylum Streptophyta; class Magnoliopsida; order Fabales; family Fabaceae; genus Arachis; species Arachis stenosperma. Next base: position 110,477,646 of record NC_080380.1, on the reverse strand, counting down.
ATGGAGAATAGGTTGAGGTTTTGGAGATGCTCTGTCTTCTGAACCTCTGCTTTCCTACTGTCTTCTTCTTCAAACACGCAAGGCTCCTTCCATGGCAAGCTGTATGTAGGGTTTCACCGTTGTCAATGGCTACCTCCCATCCTCTCAGTGGAAATGTTCAACGCACCCTGTCACGGCACGGCTATCCAGCTGTCGGTTCTCAATCATGTCGGAATAGAATCCAGTGATTCTTTTGCGTCTGTCACTAACGCCCCACAATCGCGAGTTTGAAGCTCGTCACAGTCATTCAATCATTGAATCCTACTCAGAATACCACAGACAAGGTTTAGACCTTCCGGATTCTCTTGAATGCCGCCATCAATTCTAGCTTATACCACGAAGATTCTGATTAAGGAATCCAAGAGATATCTACTCAATCTAAGGTAGAACGGAGGTGGTTGTCAGGCACGCGTTCATAGTTGAGAATATGATGAGTGTCACGGATCATCACATTCATCCGGGTTAAGAACGAGTAATATCTTAGAACGGAAGCAAGCATGATTGAATAAGAAATAGTAGTAATTGCATTAATCCATCAAGACACAGCAGACCTCCTCACCCCCAACCATGGGGTTTAGAGACTCATGCCGTAGAAGATACAATGAGAAACATGTAAAGTGTCATGAGGTACAGATACAATGTCAAAAGATCCTATTAATAGTGAACTAGTAACCTAGGGTTTACAGAAATGAGTAAATGACAGAAAAATCCACTTTCGGGGCCCACTTGGTGTGTGCTTGGGCTGAGCATTGAAGCATTTTCGTGTAGAGGCTCTTTCTGGAGTTAAACGCTAGCTTTTATGCCAGTTTGGGCATTTAACTCCCATTTCTATGCCAGTTCCAGCGTTAAACGCTGGAAATTCTAAGGCTGATTTGCAACGCCGGTTTGGGCCATCAAATCTCGGGCAAAGTATGGACTATTAAACATTGCTGGAAAGCCCAGGATGTCTACTTTCCAACGCCGTTGAGAGCACGCCAATTGGGCTTCTGTAGCTCCAGAAAATCCACTTCGAGTGCAGGGAGGTCAGAATCCAACAACATCTGCAGTCCTTTTCAGCCTCTGAATCAGATTTTTGCTCAGGTCCCTCAATTTCAGCCAGAAAATACCTGAAATCACAGAAAAACACACAAACTCATAGTAAAGTCCAGAAAAGTGAATTTTAATTAAAAACTAATAAAAATATACTAAAAACTAACTAAATCATACTAAAAACATACTAAAAACAATGCCAAAAAGCGTATAAATTATCCGCTCATCACAACACCAAACTTAAATTGTTGTTTGTCCCCAAGCAACTGAAAATCAAAATAGAATAAAAAGAAGAGAATATACTATAGACTCCAAAATATCAAAGAAACATAGTTCCAATTAGATGAGGGGACTAGTAGCTTTTTGCTTCCGAACAGTTTTGGCACCTCGCTTATCCTTTGAGGTTCAGAATGATTGGCATCCATAGGAACTCAGAATTCAGATAGTGTTATTGATTCTCCTAGTTAGGTATGATGATTCTTGAACACAGCTACTTTATGAGTCTTGGCCGTGGCCCAAAGCACTCTGTCTTCCAGTATTACCACCGGATACATACATGCCACAGACACATAATTGGGTGAACCTTTTCAGATTGTGACTCAGCTTTGCTAGAGTCCCCAATTAGAGGTGTCCAGGGTTCTTAAGCACACTCTTTTTACCTTGGATCACGACTTTAACCGCTCAGTCTCAAGTTTTCACTTGACACCTTCACGCCACAAGCACATGGTTAGGGACAGCTTGGTTTAGCCGCTTAGTCCAGGATGTTATTCCTGTAGGCCCTCCTATCCACTGATCCTCAAAGCCTTGGATGCTTTTTATTACCCTTGCCTTTTGGTTTAAAGGGCTATTGGCTTCTTCTGCTTGCTCTTTCTTTTTCTCTTTTTTTTTCGTTTTTTTTTGAATACACTGCTTTTCTTGCTTCAAGAATCATTTTTATGATTTTTCGATCTTCAATAACAGTTCTCCTTTCCATCATTCTTTCAAGAGCCAACAATTTTACATTCTTAAAACAACAAATTCAAAAGACATATGCACTGTTCAAGCATTCATTCAGAAAACAAAAGGTATTGTCACCACATCAAACTAATTCAACTAGTTTCAGAGATGAATTCGAAATCCTGTACTTCTTGTTCTTTTGTGATTAAAGCATTTTTCATTTAAGAGGTGATGGATTCATAGGACATTCATAGCTTTAAGGCATAGACACTAAGATACTAATGATCATGTAATAAGACACAACATAGATAAACATAAGCATAAAAATTCGAAAAATAGAAAAAAAAGAACAAGGAGATTAAAGAACGGTCCACCTTAGTGATGGCGGCTTGTTCTTCCTCTTGAAGATCTATGGAGTGCTTGAGCTCCTCAATGTCTCTTCCTTGCCTTTGTTGCTCCTCTCTCATGATTCTATGATCTTCTTTAATTTCATGGAGGAGGATGAAATGTTCTTGGTGCTCCACCCTTAGTTGTCCCATGTTGGAACTCAATTCTCCTAGGGAGGTGTTGATTTGCTCCCAATAGTTTTGTGGAGGAAAGTGCATCCCTTGAGATGAATCTCTCCATCTCCCATGACTCTGAGGTGGAAGCTTTTGCCTTCCCTTTCCTCTTTCTAGAGGTTTCTCCGGCCTTAGGTGCCAAAAATGGTTATGGAGAAACAAAAAGCAACGCTTTTACCACACCAAACTTAGAAGGTTTGCTCGTCCTCGAGCAAAAGAAGAAAGAATAGAGAGAGTGGTGGGGTAGGTGGGGATCCTGTGGGGTCCACAGATCCTGAGGTGTCAAGGATAATTCATCCCTGCACCAAGTGGCGAGCAAAAATGCTCCTACTACCAATCCTGGCATTAAACGCCGGGCTGGTGCCCATTTCTGGCGTTTAACGCCAGCTTGGTGCCCATTCCTGGCATTTAACGCCAGTCTGGTGCCCCTTTCTGGCGTTAAACGCCCAGAATGGTGCCAGACTGGGCGTTAAACGCCCATTTGCTGTCCTTACTGGCGTTTAAACGCCAGCAAGGTTTTCCTCCAGGGTGTGTTGTTTCTTTTCTGTTTTTTCATTCTGTTTCTGCTTTTTCAATTGAATTTGTGACTTCCCATGATCATCAACCTATAGAAAACATAAAATAACAAAGGAAAATAATAAATATAACATTGGGTTGCCTCCCAACAAGCGCTTCTTTAATGTCAGTAGCTTGACAGTGGGCTCTCATGGAGCCTCACAGATGTTCAGAGCAATGTTGGAACCTCCCAACACCAAACTTAGAGTTTGAATGTGGGGGTTCAACACCAAACTTAGAAGTTGGTGGTGGCCTCCCAACACCAAACTTAGAGTTTGACTGTGGGGGCTCTGTTTGACTCTGTTTTGAGAAAAGCTCTTCATGCTTCCTCTCCATGGTTACAGAAGAAGAACCTTGAGTCTTATAGTTTGCACTGTCTGCAAGCCACGGAGCTTCCTGAATAGCAAACAATTGCTCATCCGGAAAGGTTTCAGAGATCTCAGTAGGATGGAGGGATGCTTCTGCTACTGGTTCTATCCGGGACAAGTGATCAGCTACTTGATTCTCTGTCCCTTTTCTGTCTCTTATTTCTATATCAAACTCTTGCAGAAGCAACACCCATCTTATGAGCCTGGGTTTTGAATCCTTCTTTGTGAGTAGATATTTAAGAGCAGCATGGTCAGTGTACACAATCACTTTTGATCCTACTAAATAAGATCTGAACTTGTCAATGGCATAAACCACTGCAAGTAATTCCTTTTCTGTGGTTGTGTAGTTCTTCTGTGCATCATTTAGAATACGGCTGCCATAATAAATGACGTGTAGAAGCTTACCATGCCTTTGTCCCAGTACTGCACCGATGGCATGGTCACTGGCATCACACATTAGTTCAAATGGTAATGTCCAGTCTGGTGCAGAGATGACTGGTGCTGTGACCAGCTTAGCTTTCAGAGTTTTAAACGCCTGCAGACACTCATTATCAAAAATAAATGGAGTGTCAGCAGCTAGCAGATTACTCAGAGGTTTGGCAATTTTTGAAAAATCCTTTATAAACCTTCTGTAGAATCCTGCATGCCCCAGAAAGCTTCTGATTGCCTTAACATTGGTAGGTGGTGGTAATTTTTCAATTACTTCAACTTTAGCTTGATCCACCTCTATTCCCTTGTTTGAAATTTTATGCCCAAGGACAATTCCTTCAGTCACCATAAAGTGACATTTTTCCCAGTTTAAAACTAGGTTGGTTTCTTGGCATCTTTTCAGAACAAGCGCTAGATGGTTAAGGCAGGAGCTGAATGAGTCTCCAAACACTGAAAAGTCATCCATGAAGACTTCCAAAAATTTCTCTACCATATCTGAGAAGATAGAGAGCATGCACCTCTGAAAGGTTGCAGGTGCATTGCACAGACCAAAAGGCATCCTTCTGTAGGCAAATACTCCAGAAGGGCATGTAAATGCTGTTTTCTCTTAGTTCTGAGGATCTACTGCAATTTGGTTGTAATCTGAGTAGCCGTCCAAAAGGCAGTAGTATTCATGACCTGCTAGTCTCTCTAGCATCTGGTCTATGAATGGTAAAGGAAAATGATCCTTTCTGGTGACTGTATTGAGCCTTCTGTAATCAATACACATGCGACACCCTATAACTGTTCTTGTAGGAACCAATTCATTCTTTTCATTATGAACCACTGTCATGCCTCCCTTCTTAGGGACAACGTGGACAGGGCTCACCCAGGGGCTATCAGAAATATGATAAATAATCCCAGCCTCTAGTACTTAGTGACCTCTTCTGCACCACCTCCTTCATGGCTGGATTTAGCCCTTTGTGGTTGAACCACTGGCTTAGCATCATCCTCCAATAGGATCTGTGCATGCATCTTGCTGGGCTAATGCCCTTAAGATCACTTATGGACCATCCAAGAGCTGTCTTGTGTGTCCTTAGCACTTGAATTAGTGCTTCTCTTCTGTGGATTTAGAACAGAGCTATGATCACTGGAAAGTGTCACTTTCTCCCAGAAATGCATATTTCAAGGATGGTGGTAGGGCTTGAGCTCTGGTTTATGAGGCTTATCTTCTTCCTGAGGACTTTTCAGAATTTCTTTTATTTCCTTTAGTTCCTCCAGATCAGGCTGAACATCTTTAAAGATGTCATCTAGCTCTGATTCAAGACTTTCAGTCATATTGACCTCCTCCACCAAAGAGTCAATAATATCAGTGCTCATGCAGTCATTTGATGTGTCTGGATGCTGCATAGCTTTGACAACATTCAACTGAACTTATCCTCATTGACTCTCAGGGTTATTTCCCCTTTTGTACATCAATGAGAGTTCGTCCAGTTGCTAGGAAAGGTCTTCCTAGAATGAGAGTTGCACTCTTGGCTCCTCCATTCCAGCACTACAAAGTCAGTGGAAAGGCAAAGGCCCAACCTTGACAATCATGTCCTCAATTATGCCTGATGGATATTTAATGGAGCCATCAGCAAGTGGAGGCATACGGGTTGGTTTGACTTCTTCAGTCAACCCAAGCTTTCTGATAGTGGATGCAGGTATTAGATTGATGCTTGCTCAAGGTCACACAGGGCTGTCTTGGTGCAAGCACTCTAATGTGCATGGTATCATAAAGCTTCCTGGATCTTGAAGCTTTTCTGGTAAGCTTTTCAGAATGACTGCACTGCATTCTTCAGTGAGAATACTTTTTCAGTTTCTCTCCAATCCTTCTTATGACTTAAGATTCTTTCATGAACTTAGCATAAGAAGGTATTTGCTCAAGTGCCTCTGCAAACGGAATCTTTATTTCAAGAGTCCTTAGGTAGTCTGCAAAGCGGGAAAATTGCTTATCCTGCTCCGCTTGGCGGAGTTTCTAAGGATAAGGCATCTTGGCTTTATATTCTTCAACCTTAGTTGCTGCAGGTTTATTCCTTACAGAAGTGGTTGGAGAAGCCTTTTTAGAGGGGTTACTATCAGCACTCTCAGGTGTCTGATTCCCTATTGGCGTTTGAACGCCAGGATTGGGTGGAAAATGGGCGTTTAACGCCAACTTTTCCCCTTTTTCTGGCGTTTGAACGCCAGAACTGGGCAGGGAATGGGCGTTTAACGCCAGCTTTCCCCCCTTTTCTGGCGTTTGAACGCCAAGAGTATTCCTCTCTGGGCTCTTACTGTCCTCAGAGGGATTTTGGATAGTGGTTTGGCTATCCTTTGTCAATTGTTCCTTCATTGACTTTTTGCTACTTTGAGCAGTGTTATTCAATGTCTTCCCACTCCTCAGTTGAACTACTTGGCATTCTTCTGTTATCTGTTTAGATAGCTGCTGTTTTGTCTGATTCAACTGTGATTCTATGTTTTTGTTAGCAATTTTAGTTTCTTGGAGCATCTCTTTAAATTCTGCTAACTGTTTTGTCATCAGGTGTAGTTGCTGGTTAAGCTCAACCATCTGTTCTTGAGGATTAGGATCAGTGACTACTGCCATAACTTCTTCTTTTGTAGAAAACTCATTGCTAGAGTACAAATGTTGATTTCTAGCAACAGTATCTATAAGCTCTTGAGCCTCCTCAATCGTCTTCCTCATATGTATAGATCCACCAATTATTATCTATTATTTATCATATGAGCCTGATTCGTTGTTAAAAACGTGGTTAATTTGTGAGGTATATTTTTTTTGAAAATGTTTGGATTAATAAACATAATCATTTATAATCAATTCACAAATAATAATAGATTAAAATATAAACAACTACACATAAATACATCACAAGCAGTCAACAACATTCAGTGATCCAACTTTTATTTAAGTATAGACTTTTAGTTAGAACCCCTAGATATAGCTAGATAATAACTATATACATATATATACATACAACATCCCAGGTCCTGACCTGTTCAAGAAGTCCCTAAGCTGGCACCCAGGCTAGCCTAGACTCTATACTCGCCTAGTCCCTCTAAACTACTAAAGCGAGGGAAAGTACGTTCTAAGTCTTCAAAACTCAAGTTAGGTGGAACGTCATCAAAAGATAGAACATCATCTGCTACTCCTCTGCATGATCAGACTTTTCCACAGGACGTCTCTCTGGTGCCTCATGAAGTAGCCACACAATAGGAGTCTCGTACACAGGATTTAGGTTAAAGTGCGCATACGAACGGGGTGTAGACGTTGGCTGGTTTCACAATATATACATATAAACAGAGAACGATATTCACCCTAGACTCAGAAAACTATCTAGAGCAGAATCCTCTTCTTGCGAACGGTCATCAGCGAACTACGGTAAGGTACTCTTACTTCCATCTGAAGGGGGAAGGGAGAGAGAAGGGGTAAGAACTGGGGAGTTCTTAGTAGGATCAGGTTATTAGTTACGTTCATTAATTCTATGTTGTTTAGCAGACTATTAGCAGAATACAAAGAAGCAGTAATTAGAAAGCACAGATAAGTAGAAGATAGAGAGAAAACAGATAGCAGAACACAACAAAGAATACAAGAAAATAACACAAGCACAGAGAATAGAATACAAACAAGGAAAGCATACATTCATACCACAATCATAACAAAGGAAATGCGCAAAGTATGATGCATGTCTAGTCCTAGCGCAGGTAATGAGCTCATCTGTCGGTTACATACCCGCTCCCGACGTTACCCACAACCTCTGTCTGGATAAGGCTTTCCTGTTGGCAATATCCACTACAAGCAACCTTCGTCTTGCAGGGTATCCACTGCAAGCAACCCTTGTCTTGCAGGGCGGCACTTATTAGCCGATATACGCCCAACAGACTCACTGTAAGCAACCTCTGTCTTACAAGAGCAGCAACATACTCACTGTAAGCAACCTCTGTCTTACAGGAGCAACAACACACTCACTGTAAGCAACCTCTGTCTTACAGGAGCACACTCATCTTGATACCTCTGTAAGCAACCTCTGTCTTACAGGAAAGTATTATAGCAAGGTATCCCAGGAAAGCATTCTTAGTGGTCGTACCACCATCTATCTGACTGCCTCTCTGCAGCAGATTCTTACATAATCATTCTCATTATCATCATTCATTAACATTCTCATTATTCATCATCACTTTCACATTCTTATGCAATATCTCTTTCTTTCTCTGCTCAAACCATTTCTCTTTATCACATTACTCTTTTCTCTTTGTATCTCTTTATTCTGTTCTAGTACTCTCTGTTCTCTGTATCTCTTTACTTTCTCTGATTACTCTTTCTTCTGTATCCATATCACTCTTTTCTCTTTATCTCTTTACTTTACTCTGATTTCTGCTTAACGTATGTATTTAAAGCTTATGTAAATTTCGGTATGAATAGTTAGCCTGTCCCAAGTATAGGTCATTAAGTCTATACTGAAACAGTTTAACTTTCATATTATACCTAACACTAGTCGCAACTCAAGTACTAACTAAGTTGCCCTAGTTCGTTCACTAGTCTCTGTCTGTTTTTTTGTCGTTAGAATTTTACAGACATTTTCTTTGGTTTTTTATCTTTCTTTAACTTTTTATCTTTTCTTTATCTTTGCCTCACTAACATGTTATTACCACTCCCTAAGTGTTTTATGAAGGTAATTATGAGATTCTGTGCTTAAAGTTGTCTTTCTAAAGCTTTTACAGAAAAATTTTTCTGCATTATTTTTTATTTTTATTAAAATATTATTTAATTAAATATTATTATTTAATATTTTATTATTATTTATTATTTTATCATTAAATTTTCGAAAATTAACTTTTTTACTTTTACCTTTAAAATTCACTTTTTACTACCCGTAACTTTTAATATTTCTACTTTTACCACCCTAACTTTCAGAAATTACCAAATAACCCCCAAACACCAAATTAATTACTTCCTTGCCCTTTTATGAATCAAAAAGGTGTTCTTCATTGTTCTTCATCACACTCAAAGTGTTCTTCATGTTCTTCTTAAATTCTTCAGATTCTTTCTCTGTTTTTACCTGTTTTTCAGTCTTTTCAGCAACCGATTTTTACCATAATTCAAAATAAATTAGCAGCCACTAAAACCCCATCTTTTCTACATGATTTCAACACAAATTGAACCTCAATTTAAGCTTGTAAAACCCGGTTAATTAATGGCTAATTAACCCATAAATGAGAATTTGTTCTAGAAAGCCTAAAACGTGATTTTTATGGCTAAATGTGATAGAGGAGACTGATACGAGAATTTTGGTACCGATTTTATGGAATTCGGACCAAGATTGGACCGAACGGGCCAAACCGGGCCAATTGGACCCAAAGTGGGCCCTTGGCCCAACATAACTTAACCAAAACCCTAGTTTTCAGCACTCTCTCTCCTCATTTGTTACACACACAAGCTGAAAATTAGAGAGAAAGGGAGAAGAACACTCTCTCAAGTTCTTTCTCTCACTTGATCTTCAAACCACCATAACTTTTGATCTAGAGCTCCGATTGCCGCCCCGTTTGCGGCCACGCGTTCACCGCGGAGAGCTCTACAAAACCCATACCATCAATCTTGAGGTAAGCCACACTTTGCTGTTCGAATCTCAGCCCTTATTTTCGAGTTTCAATGGGTGAAATGTTGAGATTTGGGTTCTTTGATGTTATAGGACCAACTCTCTTGAAGGAGAAGGTTAATCTTGTCTCCTTGGACCTTGGGTGTGGTAAGATTCTCAACCCTAGTGTATTTTGTTGTTTTATGATGCTTGGGTTTTGAGGTGTCGTGTATGGGTATGATGGTTGTGGCTTAGGTTGTGTATATGTGTGTATTGGAGCTTGATTGGTGATATTGAAAAGCTTGGAAAGGGTTTGGTGGTGAAAAATCTGTTCTTGGAGGTTTTGAGGCCTTGAGAGCTTGTGGATAAAAGGTTCGGAAGTGCTCCGGTGGAGCTTGGGAAAATCGGCTAAGGTATGGTTTCGGTTTCCCGTATCTAATATGTAATGTGGTAGGAAATACTTAGGCTAGAGGCCCTAAGATAGGCATTGAATGGTTGATGTTGTTGAATGATTGAGATATATGATGTGGTCATATATGTGATGATGATTATTGATGCCTTGGTGGTATGATGTATGAGAAATATGCATGTTGTGATATATGCTTGATGATTGGTTATGGTTGAATTGTGGGTTGAACCATATTGTTGGTGAGTATGATGATTATGTACAATAATGATTTATGGAATTGGTGTTGTTGGAATTGGCATGAGAAAGTGTATGATATGTCAATGTGTTTGTGTTTGAGCCACTTGGGTGAAGTGGGTAAAATGATGAAGTAGTGATTTTGGTAATTGTGGTAATGTGTCAATGTGTGAGTTGAGGAGGCTTGATGTTGAATTTGATACATTTTGATTGATTTAAAAGAAAAGGGATGAAATTGGCATGTTTTGATTGATTTTGAAAGGAGTTGAAAATGGTTTGTTTTGAAAATGGCATATTGTGGTTTTGTATGAAAATATAGTTTTTGGGCATACTTTGACGGGACATAACTTGGACTACGGATCTCCGTTTTGTACCAAATCTGTTTAGAAATGAAATTGGATCCGGGATGTCCATACCGTTCGAAGAACGGGTGAAAAACGATTTAAAATGAGGAAGTTATGTCCGTTGGAAGATTGGGGTGTAAATCTGTGAAATTCTGCAGCTTTTAACTTAGAAAATTTTTAGCAGAATGACCCCTTGCGCGTGGGCGCACCTGGCGCGTGCGCGCCGATCTTCCGAAACACACCATCCACGCGTACGCGTGATGTGCGCGGGCGCGCCGATTGTGCTGCACCCAATGCCCAGTCATTTTCCCGAGAGTTATGCCAGAACTGTGCCGGTGTTGTGCCTGGGGCACAAGAACACCCGCGCGTACGCGTGGTTGACGCGTGCGCGCCGATGGGCAAGTTTGGAATCCACGCGTTAGCGTGCATGACGCTTGCGCGTCGATGAGTGTTGTTGAGGCCATCCACGCGTGAGCGTGGAGTGCGCGTACGCGCGGCCCTGTTTTCATTCCAAAGTTGATTTTGAGTTTTAAAAGCCAAATCTCATACTTCTAAGCCTCCGATCTCACCATTTATGTCTTAAATCATTATGGCATGCCTAGCTATTAAAAAGGGGCTAGTGAATGAGGTAACTTGCGAGTAAAGCAAGGGAAATATGAATGATCAGTGAGGATCAAGATGATTATGTGAGATGCGGAGGATGGTGGTGAAGTGCTTGTGATGCCATTGGCCGAAGGGCCGTGATTATTTGTGAATTGGCTGGTTCTGGATTGAACCATGAGCCGGAATAGCCGTGTGTGCTATGAATATTGGTTGGTTATGGATTTAACCGTGAGCCGGAATGGCGGATATGGATGTTGATCCATGGATGAGAATTCATGCATGTTTATGCTGAATTGTTGATAAATGTGATTTGTACTTCCACTATCTGAGATACGAGTTTCCCTGGGTAGTAGCAGTGGCTAGCCACCACGTGCTCCAGGTTGAGACTTGATACTCTGTTTACCCTATGTCGTCAGGGTGGCCGGGCACTGTGAAATCCCGGACGAGCTCACTCCCAAATATTCACCTGTGATGGTGATGGACAAATATTCACCTGTGATGGTGATGGATAAATATTCACCAGTGATGGTGATGGATATGGATCATGTTTATGATCAAGCTCATATTGAGCATACTCGAGTTGGGGAGACACGACAGAGGGACAGTCCAGTGGTTAACTGCCAGGACTTGTCGGGTTGGCTCTATAACCGACAGATGATATCATCGGCCACTAGGGACAGGCATTCATCATATGCATACTATGTGAATTGTTTGAGATTGCCTATTTGACTGCATATTAATTGCTATTTGCCTAAATTTCTTAACTGCTCCTATTTGTATATTCTTTGTCTGATATAACTGTGTTTGCTATAATATACTCCTGTTGGTGGTTGGGAGGTTTGAAGGAATTGGAAAGGGAAGTATTCGTTAGACTGAAGAATCTTTAGTCAGATGCCCTTACATGGTTTAGCTTGTTTATAAGCTTTGATATTATTTGGAGGAAGTTCTAGGATTGCCTTCGGCTTTCCTCCATTATTATATATTATATATGTGGAAGCTGTTACCTGCTGGGAACCTCTGGTTCTCACCCATGCGGATTTTGTGGTTTTCAGATGCAGGACGTGAGGTTTCCCGCTGAGGCATGCTGGAGACTTCTTGATTGCGAAGATTCCTTGTTCTTGGGGACCATGTTTTTGGTTTATATGTTTTGTTTAGATACTTATATCTCCATTAAATAATACAAACTGTGATGACTCCTCTTATGGGAGATTTTGGAGAATAGGTTTTATGTATTTGTGTCCCTTTGGGTTTCCTTTGGGGTTTTCCTTATTTCATCATATGTATATATTGTTATGCTCGGACCGGTTATCTTCGCATCCGGATCTTGAGTCTTGATATTCCTGTTTTTTGACACTCAGTTGTATATATATAATCTCGCGTTGGTTTATCCTTGTTCGTTACGCTATCGATCGGAGTGTTGCGCTTTTGAGTTGCGATTTTTGTTTACCCCTTTTTCTACAAAGGCTCCTAGTTATAATCAATCATTCATACTACTATACGTACTAAATTTTTATTTTAGAGGTCGTAATACCTTGCCATCTCTGAATTATGACTTAAGCATAAGACTCTGTATGGTAGGGTGTTACATTATGGTATCAGAGCAGTTCGTTCCTGTAGAGCCTGAGGGATGGACTGATTATGCTTCTGTGCATTCTCTGTATGTGTGTGTGTTATGTGCTGTTAGTATATCTACTTGATATAATTGGCATAAACGTTCATGAGCATGCATTTGGGACTTTGAAGTACTAGACTTCCGATATTGAGACTGATCAACTTAATATCGATTGTTTGGTATGTATAGGAACCAGATGGCGCCTCGTGGACGCGGTAGAGGTAGTGCGAGAGGTCGTACGAATGCTCGTGCACCGGAGAATAACCCCAATGACCCGGTGAACTTTATGGCTGCGTTGGAGAACATGGCTGCTGCTATGCAAGCCACTGCTGAGGCTCTTGGTCAACAGATGAACAACCATGGTAATGATGGAGGTGGAGTTCAGGGTCCGATGACCTTGGCAAACTTTTTGAAGGTTAATCCACCTAAGTTCAAGGGATCTACTAGCCCGACTGAGGCTGATACATGGTTTCAGGCTATAGAGCGAGCGCTGCAAGCGCAGGTGGTGCCTGAAGGACAGCGTGTCGAGTTTGCTACCTATATGCTTGTCGGTGAAGCATCGCATTGGTGGCAAGGCATCCGACGTCTTCTGCAGCAGGGTGATGACTATATCACTTGGAATGTCTTCCAAGAAGAGTTCTATAAGAAGTACTTTCCGACTTCTGCTAGGACGGCTAAGGAACTTGAATTGTTACAGCTGAAGCAGGGTACCATGTCCATATCAGAGTATACGGACAAGTTTGAGGAGCTGTTCAGGTTCTCTCGTATGTGTCAAGGGACTCAGGTGGAATATGAGGAATGGAAGTGTGTTAAGTATGAAGGAGGACTCCGGAGTGATATTTTCGGTTCAGTGGGACCAATGGAGATTAGGACCTTCTCCGAGTTGGTAAACAAGTGTAGGGTTGCCGAAGAGTGTGTGAAGAGGGCAACTGCTGAGAAAGGGAGTCATAGGGGATCATTCCCACAGAATCGAGGGAAGAGCTTTGCACCTAGAGGTCCGTCTTTCAAGAGGGGAGGCTCTTTCAAGAGGCCCAACAACAACAATTTCCAAGGAAAGAAGTTTGGGAAGCAACCTCAGAATGAACAAGCTTGTGCTAGGTGTGGGAGTCACCATCCGGGAGCACCATGCAAGGCCGGATGGGGCTTGTGCTACTATTGTGGAAAGGCGGGGCATAAAGCCGCCAACTGCCCGGAGAAGCAGAAACAAGGTGCTGGGAAGGCACAACAGACTGGTCGGGTGTTCACCACTTCAGCTGTAGGAGCTGAAGGATCCGAGACACTTATTCGAGGTAACTGTGAAATAGCTGGTCAAACTTTAAATGCTTTATTTGATTCGGGAGCATCACATTCATTCATTGCATTTGAGAAAGCCCATGAGTTAGGATTGAAGATTGTAACTTTAGGTTATGATCTAAGAGTATATAATGCTACCCACGAAGCCATGGTAACTAGGCTAGGATGTCCGGAAGTTTCCTTTAGGTTCAAGCAGCGTGATTTTGTTCATAATTTAATCTGCTTACCGATGATCGGTCTTGATCTTATCTTGGGATTGGATTGGTTATCTAAGAACCATGTCCTACTTGATTGTTCTACAAAGTCGGTGTACTTTATGCCGGAAGATACTGAAGGACCGGTCGTGGTAAATAATTATTACTTGAACTCGATGATGGTGAATTGTTCCGGAACCGAATGTCAGGGTATCTTGCTGTTAACCGCGGGCGTTTCGGGTGATGATCAAAAGTTGGAACAGATTCCGATTGTGTGTGAGTTTCCGGAAGTGTTTCCCGATGATATTGATGAGTTTCCACCTAACCGAGAGGTTGAGTTTGCTATTGAATTGGTGCCCGGAGCGGGACCAATCTCAAGTGCTCCTTATAGGATGTCACCGTTAGAGATGAACGAGCTTAAGTCTCAGTTAGAGGATTTGTTGGGAAAGAATTTTATACGGCCAAGTGTCTCTCCGTGGGGTGCTCCAGTGTTACTGGTGAAGAAGAAGGATGGGAGTATGCGGCTCTGTGTGGATTACAGGCAGCTGAACAAGGTTACAATAAAGAATAAGTACCCATTGCCGAGGATTGATGATCTTATGGATCAGTTACAAGGAGCTAGAGTTTTCTCCAAGATCGATTTGCGATCCGGTTATCACCAGATAAGGGTGAGGGGTGAGGATATCCCTAAGACCGCTTTCAGGACTCGTTATGGTCATTACGAGTACACTGTGATGTCTTTTGGGTTGACGAATGCTCCTGCGGTATTCATGGATTACATGAATAGAGTCTTCCGTCCGTTTCTGGATAAATTCGTTGTTGTCTTCATTGATGACATACTAATTTATTCCAAGACTGAGGAAGAGCATGCGGAACACTTGAGGACCGTGTTACAGATTCTAAAGGAGAAGAAACTCTATGCAAAACTGTCTAAGTGTGAGTTTTGGAAGAGTGAGATGAAGTTTTTGGGCCATGTGGTGAGTAAGAAGGGAATAGCCGTAGATCCAACTAAGGTGGAGGCTGTGATGGATTGGAAACAACCAACCACCTTAACAGAGATAAGGAGTTTTCTGGGTTTAGCTGGCTATTACCGAAGATTTATCAAGGGCTTTTCACAGATAGCTTTGCCAATGACAAAGTTAACCCGCAAAGACACTCCATTTGTTTGGACTCCTGAATGCGAGAAGAGCTTCCAGACATTGAAGAAAAAGTTGACTACTGCACCTGTGTTAGTGTTGCCCGAGCCGAATGAGCCATTTGAGGTGTATTGTGATGCCTCATTGAAGGGTCTAGAGTGCGTGCTGATGCAGCACCATAATGTGGTGGCGTATGCCTCACGACAATTGAAACCTCATGAGGTTAGTTACCCTACGCACGATTTGGAACTCGCTGCGGTTGTGTTTGCCTTGAAGGTGTGGAGGCATTATCTCTATGGGGTTAAGTTCCAAGTTTTCTCTGATCAAAAGAGCCTGAAGTACCTCTTTGATCAAAAAGAGCTTAATATGAGGCAGAGAAGGTGGATGGAATTGTTGAAGGACTATGACTTTGAGTTGCATTACCATCCGGGAAAGGCGAACGTAGTGGCGGATGCGTTGAGTCGGAAGT
Organism: Arachis stenosperma; assembly: GCF_014773155.1. Classification (NCBI taxonomy): domain Eukaryota; kingdom Viridiplantae; phylum Streptophyta; class Magnoliopsida; order Fabales; family Fabaceae; genus Arachis; species Arachis stenosperma. The sequence goes on along the minus strand of NC_080380.1, from coordinate 110,461,848 downwards.
CACTATATGCGGCTTGGATGATGCTACAAGAGGAGAAGTTGCTCAAGGGATTTGAGAGTCTAAAAATCGGTGCTCAAGAAGTATCCGGAACCTTGTGTTTGAGCCGATTAGAGATCTCAAGTGATTTTAAGTCCGAACTCCTAAAGGCTCATCAAAATGATGAAGCGTTATGGAAAGTGTTACCGGCCATTGAGCAAGGAAAACAGTGGAGAGTGTCAGAAGAGAAAGATGGGTTATGGAGATTCAAGGGTAGGATCATTGTGCCGGATGTTGGCACTTTGAGGCAAGACATTTTAAAGGAGGCACACAAAAGCGGATTCTCCATTCACCCGGGAAGTACTAAGATGTACCATGATTTAAAGGTGATGTTTTGGTGGCCGGGTATGAAGAATGATGTGGCGGAATATGTTTCAAGGTGCTTAACTTGTCAAAAGGTAAAGATCGAACATCAAAGACCTTCTGGGATGTTGCAACCTTTAGAAATTCCCCAATGGAAGTGGGAAAGTATTGCAATGGACTTTGTGTCGGGATTGCCAAGGACTAGGGCTGGTTTTGATGCTATTTGGGTGATTGTGGACCGATTGACGAAGTCAGCTCACTTTTTGCCCATTCGGATGACTTACACCCTTGAGGAGCTAGCACGGTTATACATAAAGGAGATTGTGAGACTTCATGGTGTACCTGCTACTATAATCTCTGATAGAGATCCTCGTTTCACTTTAAGGTTTTGGGGTGCATTTCAGAAGGCTTTTGGAACCCGATTAAGCTTGAGCACGGCTTACCATCCTCAAACAGATGGTCAATCTGAAAGGACGATCCAAACACTAGAAGATATGTTGAGAGCTTGTGTTTTGGACCAACCGGTGAGTTGGGATCGGTATATGCCATTAGTGGAGTTTGCATACAATAATAGTTATCATGCGAGCATCGGGATGGCTCCGTATGAGGCCTTGTATGGGAGGAAATGTCAATCTCCGCTATGTTGGTATGAAGCTGGAGAGAAAAGCTTGTTGGGGCCGGAAATGATAGCTGAGACTACTTAACAAGTCAAGAAAATCCGTGATAGGATGCTTACGGCGCAGAGTCGTCAAAAGAGCTACGCCGATCAGAGGCGAAAACCCTTAGAATTTGAGGAAGGAGACCATGTTTTCCTTAAGGTTACTCCGACTACGGGAATAGGTAGGGCAATTAAGGCAAAGAAGTTGAATCCTCGATACATTGGTCCATTTCAGATCCTAGAGAGGATTGGACCGGTGGCGTATCGGATAGCTCTACCACCTCATCTTTCGAACCTGCACGACGTGTTTCACGTGTCGCAGCTTCGGAAGTACACTCCTGATGCTAGCCATGTGTTGGAACCCGAATCGGTTCAGTTAAGGGAAGATTTGACGCTTCCAGTGGCTCCAGTCAGAATTGATGATACTAGTATTAAACGGTTGCGTGGAAAAGAGGTTTCTTTAGTGAAAGTGGCTTGGAGTCGAGGCAGTGTGGAGGAACACACTTGGGAACTTGAGTCAGAGATGCGAACAGATTACCCGCATTTATTCTCAGGTAATTGCATTTGAATTTTGTGGGCAAAATTCCCAATTAGGTGGGTAGAATGTAAAACCCGGTTAATTAATGGCTAATTAACCCATAAATGAGAATTTGTTCTAGAAAGCCTAAAACGTGATTTTTATGGCTAAATGTGATAGAGGAGACTGATACGAGAATTTTGGTACCGATTTTATGGAATTCGGACCAAGATTGGACCGAACGGGCCAAACCGGGCCAATTGGACCCAAAGTGGGCCCTTGGCCCAACATAACTTAACCAAAACCCTAGTTTTCAGCACTCTCTCTCCTCATTTGTTACACACACAAGCTGAAAATTAGAGAGAAAGGGAGAAGAACACTCTCTCAAGTTCTTTCTCTCACTTGATCTTCAAACCACCATAACTTTTGATCTAGAGCTCCGATTGCCGCCCCGTTTGCGGCCACGCGTTCACCGCGGAGAGCTCTACAAAACCCATACCATCAATCTTGAGGTAAGCCACACTTTGCTGTTCGAATCTCAGCCCTTATTTTCGAGTTTCAATGGGTGAAATGTTGAGATTTTGGGTTCTTTGATGTTATAGGACCCAACTCTCTTGAAGGAGAAGGTTAATCTTGTCTCCTTGGACCTTGGGTGTGGTAAGATTCTCAACCCTAGTGTATTTTGTTGTTTTATGATGCTTGGGTTTTGAGGTGTCGTGTATGGGTATGATGGTTGTGGCTTAGGTTGTGTATATGTGTGTATTGGAGCTTGATTGGTGATATTGAAAAGCTTGGAAAGGGTTTGGTGGTGAAAAATCTGTTCTTGGAGGTTTTGAGGCCTTGAGAGCTTGTGGATAAAAGGTTCGGAAGTGCTCCGGTGGAGCTTGGGAAAATCGGCTAAGGTATGGTTTCGGTTTCCCGTATCTAATATGTAATGTGGTAGGAAATACTTAGGCTAGAGGCCCTAAGATAGGCATTGAATGGTTGATGTTGTTGAATGATTGAGATATATGATGTGGTCATATATGTGATGATGATTATTGATGCCTTGGTGGTATGATGTATGAGAAATATGCATGTTGTGATATATGCTTGATGATTGGTTATGGTTGAATTGTGGGTTGAACCATATTGTTGGTGAGTATGATGTTGATTATGTACAATAATGATTTATTGGAATTGGTGTTGTTGGTAATTGGCATGAGAAATAGTGTATGATATGTCAATGTGTTTGTGTTTGAGCCACTTGGGTGAAGTGGGGTAAAATGATGAAGTAGTGATTTTGGTAATTGTGGTAATGTGTCAATGTGTGAGTTGAGGAGGCTTGATGTTGAATTTGATACATTTTGATTGATTTCAAAGAAAAGGGATGAAATTGGCATGTTTTGATTGATTTTGAAAGGAGTTGAAAATGGTTTGTTTTGAAAATGGCATATTGTGGTTTTGTATGAAAATATGGTTTTTGGGCATACTTTGACGGGACATAACTTGGACTACGGATCTCCGTTTTGTACCAAATCTGTTTAGAAATGAAATTGGATCCGGGATGTCCATACCGTTCGAAGAACGGGTGAAAAACGATTTAAAATGAGGAAGTTATGTCCGTTGGAAGATTGGGGTGTAAATCTGTGAAATTCTGCAGCTTTTAACTTAGAAAATTTTTAGCAGAATGACCCCTTGCGCGTGGGCGCACCTGGCGCGTGCGCGCCGATCTTCCGAAACACACCATCCACGCGTACGCGTGATGTGCGCGGGCGCGCCGATTGTGCTGCACCCAATGCCCAGTCATTTTCCCGAGAGTTATGCCAGAACTGTGCCGGTGTTGTGCCTGGGGCACAAGAACACCCGCGCGTACGCGTGGTTGACGCGTGCGCGCCGATGGGCAAGTTTGGAATCCACGCGTTAGCGTGCATGACGCTTGCGCGTCGATGAGTGTTGTTGAGGCCATCCACGCGTGAGCGTGGAGTGCGCGTACGCGCGGCCCTGTTTTCATCCCAAAGTTGATTTTTGAGTTTTAAAAGCCAAATCTCATACTTCTAAGCCTCCGATCTCACCATTTATGTCTTAAATCATTATGGCATGCCTAGCTATTAAAAAGGGGCTAGTGAATGAGGTAACTTGCGAGTAAAGCAAGGGAAATATGAATGATCAGTGAGGATCAAGATGATTATGTGAGATGCGGAGGATGGTGGTGGAAGTGCTTGTGATGCCATTGGCCGAAGGGCCGTGATTATTTGTGAATTGGCTGGTTCTGGATTGAACCATGAGCCGGAATAGCCGTGTGTGCTATGAATATTGGTTGGTTATGGATTTAACCGTGAGCCGGAATGGCGGATATGGATGTTGATCCATGGATGAGAATTCATGCATGTTTATGCTGAATTGTTGATAAATGTGATTTGTACTTCCACTATCTGAGATACGAGTTTCCCTGGGTAGTAGCAGTGGCTAGCCACCACGTGCTCCAGGTTGAGACTTGATACTCTGTTTACCCTATGTCGTCAGGGTGGCCGGGCACTGTGAAATCCCGGACGAGCTCACTCCCAAATATTCACCTGTGATGGTGATGGACAAATATTCACCTGTGATGGTGATGGATAAATATTCACCAGTGATGGTGATGGATATGGATCATGTTTATGATCAAGCTCATATTGAGCATACTCGAGTTGGGGAGACACGACAGAGGGACAGTCCAGTGGTTAACTGCCAGGACTTGTCGGGTTGGCTCTATAACCGACAGATGATATCATCGGCCACTAGGGACAGGCATTCATCATATGCATACTATGTGAATTGTTTGAGATTGCCTATTTGACTGCATATTAATTGCTATTTGCCTAAATGTCTTAACTGCTCCTATTTGTATATTCTTTGTCTGATATAACTGTGTTTGCTATAATATACTCCTATTGGTGGTTGGGAGGTTTGAAGGAATTGGAAAGGGAAGTATTCGTTAGACTGAAGAATCTTTAGTCAGATGCCCTTACATGGTTTAGCTTGTTTATAAGCTTTGATATTATTTGGAGGAAGTTCTAGGATTGCCTTCGGCTTTCCTCCATTATTATATATTATATATGTGGAAGCTGTTACCTGCTGGGAACCTCTGGTTCTCACCCATGCGGATTTTGTGGTTTTCAGATGCAGGACGTGAGGTTTCCCGCTGAGGCATGCTGGAGACTTCTTGATTGCGAAGATTCCTTGTTCTTGGGGACCATGTTTTTGGTTTATATGTTTTGTTTAGATACTTATATCTCCATTAAATAATACAAACTGTGATGACTCCTCTTATGGGAGATTTTGGAGAATAGGTTTTATGTATTTGTGTCCCTTTGGGGTTTTCCTTATTTCATCATATGTATATATTGTTATGCTCGGACCGGTTATCTTCGCATCCGGATCTTGAGTCTTGATATTCCTGTTTTTGACACTCAGTTGTATATATATAATCTCGCGTTGGTTTATCCTTGTTCGTTACGCTATCGATCGGAGTGTTGCGCTTTTGAGTTGCGATTTTTGTTTACCCCTTTTTCTACAAAGGCTCCTAGTTATAATCAATCATTCATACTACTATACGTACTAAATTTTTATTTTAGAGGTCGTAATACCTTGCCATCTCTGAATTATGACTTAAGCATAAGACTCTGTATGGTAGGGTGTTACAAAGCTTAGGGTTTCGTTTTTCCCAGCTGCCCAAGAACATGAACTTTAAAGCTTAAATTTCATCAAATTTCATCAGAATTTCACCAAATTTTCACCAAGAATCAATCATATATGCAACCAATTTTTAGCTCAACCAAATAATACAACATTCACACATCTCAAACACAAATAATCAAGATTAATTTCGTGACACCCTACCTGGTTTTGCTGCTCCTAATTCAGTTTGACTTTCAGGTGGTCCTTTAGCACTTTTTCCTCCTAAATCACATCAAGAACAACTTTAAATCCAAAAACTCTCAACTGACCAAATCTCACTCAGCATGTTAGGAAGAGATATATCACCTTAGAGTTTCTGGAAATTCATGTTTCTTGGCCCTCAAGTCAAGTTAAGCATGATTCCTAAGGAAAAATATCAAGAAAACACATGTTTACATGGTTTTCCTTGAAAACCGAATTGAAGAGGGAGGGAGACAGCCATCTCACCTTATTTCCAGCCTTGATATGTTATATGGTTATGTAGAGGAAGAAGAGAGGATCATTTTGGTGAAATCGGAGTTTTGATTTGAGTTTTAGTTCAGAAGAAATCAAGCTTTGAAGATTTATGAACCAAGAACTTTCTCTCCTTTTTCTCTTGGTGATTTTCGGCCACAATGAGCAAATGAGGCAGCCTTGGAGGTTTTGGGGGTGTAGGGAGAGTTGTGATTGGTTGGCTTGAAGGTGGATTAAAATAATATTAAAATATCTCTGGTGTACAACTACTAAAACTAGATGTATCGGAACACTTGCAAAAACATCTCTAAAAATTATTTTGTGAGCTACTAGCATAAATGACACTAGTAACATATTTATTATGAGAATAGAACATGTATAATGAGGCCTTAGCATTGCTAAATTCACCAGAGAGTGCTGGTGCTAAGCTGCACCAGTAAACTGTGAACCCGGTTAAACCGATTTCCTGTTTTTAACTAAAACAGACCAGGTAACCTTATAATATCATTCAAGAAGCTTCTAATACTAATATAATGATAATATTATCCTATTATCTCTCTTCTCTCATGAATCGAGTCCGGTTCGTCAAACCGAGACAATTTACGAAAGATCGAATCAAAACTCCTAACCGATACGGTTAAAAAACTAGGTTCTTCGTGACCGCGTTATCGAGCTTGCCTTGGAAAAGGTTCTAGCTTAAGGATGACATAATGACAATGAGGATTGAGATACTTGTTGATATAGAAGAGGTGTTCCCTTTACTGATCTTCTGGCGAAATTCGTGCCTTCAGAAAATATCTCGCATACTCGAAAATCAGGGTTGTTACATTCTACCCTCCTAAAAGAAAATTTTGCCCTCAAAATTTCAGCCGCATGCAAGAATCCATCTTCAAGTAGTCTATTTCCTTCAAGCCATCCTGACGAAGATATCAGTTCGTTCCTTACAGCATCTAAATATCACATAGCCATGGCCATGGAGATCATAACAGCTATAAGAATAGTTGTGCCTGACACGAATTTGTTGTTCGGAACTCGATTAAACCATGCCTATTCACAGTCATTGAGGTCTTATCCGCACCAAACAATCAATATTAAGGTGATCAGTCTTAATATCTCAAGTTAAGTACGAACATTCCCAAAATGAGCACTCATAGACATTCATGCCAAATGTATCTTAAAGATACCCTAACGGCATGAGACACACAAGCAGAGTATACAATGAAGCATAGTCAGTCCACTCCCCAGGCTCTACTGGGAACGAACAGCTCTGATACCAAATTGTAACGACCCAATTTTCAATATGTCTAGATCATACCGGAAACTGAGTGCTACCAATTTGTCTTCCTAATTATTATCTATTATTTATCATATGAGCCTGATTCGTTGTTAAAAACGTGGTTAATTTGTGAGGTATATTTTTTTTGAAAATGTTTGGATTAATAAACATAATCATTTATAATCAATTCACAAATAATAATAGATTAAACGGTTATAAACAACTACACATAAATACATCACAAGCAGTCAACAACATTCAGTGATCCAACTTTTATTTAAGTATAGACTTTTAGTTAGAACACCCCTAGATATAGCTAGATAATAACTATATACATATATATACATACAACATCCCAGGTCCTGACCTGTTCAAGAAGTCCCTAAGCTGGCACCCAGGCTAGCCTAGACTCTATACTCGCCTAGTCCCTCTAAACTACTAAAGCGAGGGAAAGTACGTTCTAAGTCTTCAAAACTCAAGTTAGGTGGAACGTCATCAAAAGATAGAACATCATCTGCTACTCCTCTGCACGATCAGACTTTTCCACAGGACGTCTCTCTGGTGCCTCATGAAGTAGCCACACAATAGGAGTCTCGTACACAGGATTTAGGTTAAAGTGCGCATACGAACGGGGTGTAGACGTTGGCTGGTTTCACAGTATATACATATAAACAGAGAACGATATTCACCCTAGACTCAGAAAACTATCTAGAGCAGAATCCTCTTCTTGCGAACGGTCATCAGCGAACTACGGTAAGGTACTCTTACTTCCATCTGAAGGGGAAAGGGAGAGAGAAGGGGTAAGAACTGGGGAGTTCTTAGTAGGATCGGGTTATTAGTTACGTTCATTAATTCTATGTTGTTTAGTAGACTATTAGCAGAATACAAAGAAGTAGTAATTAGAAAGCACAGATAAGTAGAGAAGATAGAGAAAACAGATAGCAGAACACAACAGAAGAATACAAGAAAATAACACAAGCACAGAGAATAGAATACAAACAAGGAAAGCATACATTCATACCACAATCATAACAAAGGAAATGCACAACCAAGTATGATGCATGTCTAGTCCTAGCGCAGGTAATGAGCTCATCTGTCGGTTACATACCCGCTCCCGACGTTACCCAGCAACCTCTGTCTGGATAAGGCTTTCCTGTTGGCAATATCCACTACAAGCAACCTTCGTCTTGCAGGGTATCCACTGCAAGCAACCCTTGTCTTGCAGGGCGGCACTTATTAGCCGATATACGCCCAACAGACTCACTGTAAGCAACCTCTGTCTTACAAGAGCAGCAACATACTCACTGTAAGCAACCTCTGTCTTACAGGAGCAACAACACACTCACTGTAAGCAACCTCTGTCTTACAGGAGCACACTCATCTTGATACCTCTGTAAGCAACCTCTGTCTTACAGCAAAGCATTATAGCAAGGTATCCCAGGAAAGCATTCTTAGTGGTCGTACCACCATCTATCTGACTGCCTCTCTGCAGCAGATTCTTACATAATCATTCTCATTATCATCATTCATTAACATTCTCATTATTCATCATCACTTTCACATTCTTATGCAATATCTCTTTCTTTCTTTGTTCAATCATACTATACAAACTTTACATCTTTCACTTTTACAATATCTTGGCTCAAACCATTTCTCTTTATCACATTACTCTTTTCTCTTTGTATCTCTTTATTCTGTTCTAGTTACTCTGTTCTCTGTATCTCTTTACTTTTCTCTGATTACTCTTTCTTCTGTATCCATATCACTCTTTTTCTCTTTATCTCTTTACTTTACTCTGATTTCTCTGCTTAACGTATGTATTTAAAGCTTATGTAAATTTCGGTATGAATAGTTAGCCTGTCCCAAGTATAGGTTCATTAAGTCTATACTGAAACAGTTTAACTTTTCATATTATACCTAACACTAGTCGCAACTCAAGTACTAACTAAGTTGCCCTAGTTCGTTCACTAGTCTCTGTCTGTTTTTCTGTCGTTAGAATTTTACAGACATTTTCTTTGGTTTTTATCTTTTCTTTAACTTTTTATCTTTTCTTTATCTTTGCCTCACTAACATGTTATTACCACTCCCTAAGTGTTTTATGAAGGTAATTATGAGATTCTGTGCTTAAAGTTGTCTTTCTAAAGCTTTTACAGAAAACTGCCTTTTCTGCATTATTTTATTATTTTTATTAAAATATTATTTTTAATTAAATATTATTATTTAATATTTTATTATTATTTATTATTTTATCATTAAATTTTCGAAAATTAACTTACTTTTACTTTTAACCTTTAAAATTCACTTTTTACCACCCGTAACTTTTAATATTTCTACTTTTACCACCCTAACTTTCAGAAATTACCAAATAATCCCCCAAACACCAAATTAATTACTTCCTTGCCCTTTTATGAATCAAAAAGGTGTTCTTCATTGTTCTTCATCACACTCAAAGTGTTCTTCATGTTCTTCATAAATTCTTCAGATTCTTTCTCTGTTTTTACCTGTTTTTCAGTCTTTTCAGCAACCGATTTTTACCATAATTCAAAATAAATTAGCAGCCACTAAAACCCCATCTTTTCTACATGATTTCAACACAAATTGAACCTCAATTTAAGCTTAGGGTTTCGTTTTTCCCAGCTGCCCAAGAACATGAACTTTAAAGCTTAAATTTCATCAAATTTCATCAGAATTTCACCAAATTTTCACCAAGAATCAATCATATATGCAACCAATTTTTAGCACAACCAAATAATACAACATTCACACATCTCAAACACAAATAATCAAGATTAATTTCGTGACACCCTACCTGGTTTTGCTGCTCCTAATTCAGTTTGACTTTCAGGTGGTCCTTTAGCACTTTTTCCTCCTAAATCACATCAAGAACAACTTTAAATCCAAAAACTCTCAACTGACCAAATCTCACTCAGCATGTTAGGAAGAGATATATCACCTTAGAGTTTCTGGAAATTCATGTTTCTTGGCCCTCAAGTCAAGTTAAGCATGATTCCTAAGGAAAAATATCAAGAAAACACATGTTTACATGGTTTTCCTTGAAAACCGAATTGAAGAGGGAGGGAGACAGCCATCTCACCTTATTTCCAGCCTTGATATGTTATATGGTTATGTAGAGGAAGAAGAGAGGATCATTTTGGTGAAATCGGAGTTTTGATTTGAGTTTTAGTTCAGAAGAAATCAAGCTTTGAAGATTTATGAACCAAGAACTTTCTCTCCTTTTTCTCTTGGTGATTTTCGGCCACAATGAGCAAATGAGGCAGCCTTGGAGGTTTTGGGGGTGTAGGGAGAGTTGTGATTGGTTGGCTTGAAGGTGGATTAAAATAATATTAAAATATCTCTGGTGTACAACTACTAAAACTAGATGTATCGGAACACTTGCAAAAACATCTCTAAAAATTATTTTGTGAGCTACTAGCATAAATGACACTAGTAACATATTTATTATGAGAATAGAACATGTATAATGAGGCCTTAGCATTGCTAAATTCACCAGAGAGTGCTGGTGCTAAGCTGCACCAGTAAACTGTGAACCCGGTTAAACCGATTTCCTGTTTTTAACTAAAACAGACCAGGTAACCTTATAATATCATTCAAGAAGCTTCTAATACTAATATAATGATAATATTATCCTATTATCTCTCTTCTCTCATGAATCGAGTCCGGTTCGTCAAACCGAGACAATTTACGAAAGATCGAATCAAAACTCCTAACCGATACGGTTAAAAAACTAGGTTCTTCGTGACCGCGTTATCGAGCTTGCCTTGGAAAAGGTTCTAGCTTAAGGATGACATAATGACAATGAGGATTGAGATACTTGTTGATATAGAAGAGGTGTTCCCTTTACTGATCTTCTGGCGAAATTCGTGCCTTCAGAAAATATCTCGCATACTCGAAAATCAGGGTTGTTACAGCATACATCTATACCTCTCCCAGGCATTATAAAGGGATTCATTTTCCTCTTGTTTAAAGCCTTGGATGTCCAGCCTTAGCTGTGTCATCCTTTTTGGAGGGTAAAAGTGATTCAGGAATTTGTCTGATAACTGTTTCCATGTCTTTATGCTTGCTGTAGGTTGGTTATTCAACCACCTCTTAGCTTGATCTTTTACAGCAAATGGAAACAGTAATAGTCTATAGACATCCTGATCCACCTCTTTATCACGTACTGTGTCAGCAATCTGTAAGAACTGTGCCAGAAACTCAGTAGGTTCTTCTTGTGGAAGACCGGAATACTGGCAATTTTGCTGCACTATGATAATGAGTTGAGGATTTAGCTCAAAGCTGCTTGCTTTAATGGGAGGTATACAGATGCTACTCCCATATGCAGCTGTAATGGGGTTAGCATATGACCCCAGAGTCCTTCTGGACTGCTCAATTCCACTTAGGTCTATGATGGAGAAAGGAAAATGATATGGATTGCAAGTAGATTATTTATTTTTTAATTTTTAATTTTTAATTTTTTTATTTTTTTTATTTTTTTTAAAGTGACCGAAAAAAATATAAAATAAAATAAATAGAGAATAAAATAAAATTTCGAAAATTAACAGAAAATAAGATCAAAACAAAATTGAAAACTGAATCAATTAGTTAATTAAAAAGATTTTGGAGTTAGCAATTAAAAATGTATGATTGAGAATTATTTTGAAAAAGATATGATTGAGAAGATATGATTGCAAATAAAAATGATTGAAAAGATATGATTTTGAAAATCTTTGACTAATTTAATGCAAAATTTCGAAAATTATGAGTAAAACAAGGAAAGGATATTTTTTTATTTTTAAATTTTAATGAGGAAAGAGAAAAACAACAGAACGACACTAAACTTAGAAATTTTAGATCAAAACAAAGAGAACAAACAAGAAAACTTTGAATGTCAAGATGAACACCAAGAACACTTTGAAGATCAAGATGAACACCAAGAACAAATTTTTGAAAAATTTTTAAGTGAATAAAAGCACAAAAGACACCAAACTTAAAATTTTTAGAAAATCAAACACAAATTTTTGAAAACTTAAAGGAAAACACAAAGAAGACACCAAACTTAAAATATAAAACTAAACTCAAATAAAAGACTCTAAACCAAAAAATAAAACAGTCCTAATCTAAGCAACAAGATAAACCGTCAGTTGTCCAAACTCGAACAATCCCCGGCAACGACGCCAAAAACTTGGTGCACGAAATTGCAATCACACTTTTGCAATCCCGCACAACTAACCAGCAAGTGCACTGGGTCGTCCAAGTAATACCTTACGTGAGTAAGGGTCGATCCCACGGAGATTGTCGGCTTGAAGCAAGCTATGGTTATCTTGTAACTCTTAGTCAGGATATCAAAAATTATCAGGATTGATTGTGAAAAGCAAAAGAACATGAAATAAGTACTTGTTTTGTAGTAATGGAGAATAGGTTTAGGTTTTGGAGATGCTCTGTCTTCTGAACCTCTGCTTTCCTACTGTCTTCTTCTTCAAACACGCAAGGCTCCTTCCATGGCCAGCTGTATGTAGGGTTTCACCGTTGTCAATGGCTACCTCCCATCCTCTCAGTGGAAATGTTCAACGCACCCTGTCACGGCACGGCTATCCAGCTGTCGGTTCTCGATCATGTCGGAATAGAATCCAGTGATTCTTTTGCGTCTGTCACTAACGCCCCACAATCGCGAATTTGAAGCTCGTCACAGTCATTCAATCATTGAATCCTACTCAGAATACCACAGACAAGGTTTAGACCTTCCGGATTCTCTTGAATGCCGCCATCAATTCTAGCTTATACCACGAAGATTCTGATTAAGGAATCCAAGAGATATCTACTCAATCTAAGGTAGAATGGAGGTGGTTGTTAGGCACGCGTTCATAGTTGAGAATATGATGAGTGTCACGGATCATCACATTCATCCGGGTTAAGAACGAGTAATATCTTAGAACGGAAGCAAGCATGATTGAATAAGAAATAGTAGTAATTGCATTAATCCATCAAGACACAGCAGAGCTCCTCACCCCCAACCATGGGGTTTAGAGACTCATGCCGTAGAAGATACAATGAGAAACGTGTAAAGTGTCATGAGGTACAGATACAATGTCAAAAGATCCTATTAATAGTGAACTAGTAACCTAGGGTTTACAGAAATGAGTAAATCACAGAAAAATCCACTTTCGGGGCCCACTTGGTGTGTGCTTGGGCTGAGCATTGAAGCATTTTCATGTAGAGGCTCTTTCTGGAGTTAAACGCCAGCTTTTATGCCAGTTTGGGCGTTTAACTCCCATTTCTATGCCAGTTCCAGCGTTAAACGCTGGAAATTCTGAGGCTGATTTGCAACGCCGGTTTGGGCCATCAAATCTCGGGCAAAGTATGGACTATTATACATTGCTGGAAAGCCCAGGATGTCTACTTTCCAACGCCATTGAGAGCGCGCCAATTGGGCTTCTGTAGCTCCAGAAAATCCACTTCGAGTGCAGGGAGGTCAGAATCCAACAGCATCTGCTGTCCTTTTCAGCCTCTGAATCAGATTTTTACTCAGGTCCCTCAATTTCAGCCAGAAAATACCTGAAATCACAGAAAAACACACAAACTCATAGTAAAGTCCAAAAAAGTGAATTTTAATTAAAAACTAATAAAAATATACTAAAAACTAACTAAATCATACTAAAAACATACTAAAAACAATGCCAAAAAGCGTATAAATTATCCACTCATCACTTATATGAAAGAGAAAAGAATAAGAAAACATGGAATCCTCTATGTCACAGTATAGAGATTCCTTGAAGTGTCAGAGGAAAAGAAAAATAGAAGGAGAAGGTAGAAGAATTCGAACTTATCAAGAGAGATAAAGTTCGAATTGTGCATTAAGGAGGAGTGTTAGTCCATAAATAGAAGGATGTGAGAAGAGGGGAAGAAATTTTCGAAAATTAAAAGAAATTTTTTTAAAAAAGAATAATTGATTTTCGAAAACTAAGATAGAAAAAAAAGTGATTTTTGAAAAAGATTTTGAAATTAGAAATAAAAAATATTTGATTGAAAACTATTTTGAAAAAGATGTGATTAAGAAGATATGATTGAAAAGATATAGTTTGAAAAACAATTTAAAAAGATTTGATTTTGAAAATTAATGACTTGGCTAACAAGAAAGATATGATTCAGACATTAAACTTTTCTCAACAGAAAAGGCAACATACTTGAAATGTTGAATCAAATCAATAATTGTTAGCAAGTATTTTTGAAAATGAAAAGAAATTGATTTTGAAAATATATGGTTGAAAAGATATAATTTGAAAAAGATTTGGTTTTGAAAAATTTTGAAAACTTGAAAAAATTTGCATTAAAAACAAAATCTTCCCTCTTGTGCCATCCTGGCGTTAAACGCCCAGAATGGTATCCATTCTGGCGTTTAACGCCTAAAACGCTACTGATGGAGAGCAGAAGCTGGTGAATTAAAAATTTATTAAAATGGTTGTGTTGCAAGTATAGTTCTTAACTCACCGAAAATCTGCCTATCAATTTAGAAATATGTCACTTGAAAGTTCAAATTAAAATTACTGGGAGTTTTAAGTCCCAGGTCATCTCCCAACGAGTTGCAGAAAAGTGTGCTGTTTTATTAATCAGATATTCCAAAAAAGTTGAGCTAAGTAAATTGGGAATTAAATTGAGGAATTTTAATTAATAAAAATAAAAGGCCTTGACTGGGAATTGATTGGTTGGAATCTCTATCATTGATAGTGTGATTGTAAGATTAATTTATAATTAATAGTTGTTCCGTTTGGTTATCCCTTACTAGGTAAGAGAAAGTCAAACAAGTGGAAATGCCAGATCTGTTCACAAGTTGCAACCCACTTAGTTCAAAGGGATTGGCGTCTGTGATAGGATAGCAATCCAACATTCAACCCAATTATAATTTTTTCTTCCAATCCTTCCAACTCAAGAATTCCTTTTAATCAACTCCCCATCAAGTAATGAAACTACTCACTCATTGTAAATAAAAATTCCATGGCATATGAAAGGGAATTAAAAGAAGACATGATTATTGGAATGGAAATTAAATTAAAACGAAATAATCCTTGCGTTAATTAATCATAAAAATATCTGAATGACAAAATTGAACATAACAAAGAACATGGAAGAATAAAACCAAGTTAAGAGAACAAACTAGAATGATGAAGTCTTGATGAGGAAATGACTCTTCTCAATGTTCCAATGCTAAGACCAATTGAAAATTAAAATTCTAAAAACTAGAGAGAAAAACCTAAGAGAGTGAAAAACTAGATCTAAAACTACTTAATGAATGTGTCTCCGCTGTTTCTGCATATTCTCTGACTCTAGTCTGCTGTTCCGGGCCAAAAACTGGGCCGAAATAGGGTCCAAAGTCGCTGGTTTCAGATTTTGCAGTTTATGCAGATCGCGCATGTCACGCGATCGCGTCGTCCATGCGGACGCGTCGTTGGCGCTTTTCCTCTTCACGCATTCGCGTCGTCCACGCTACCGCGTCGCTTATGCTTTTCAGTCCGCGCGGCCGCGCAAGCCATGCGGCCGCGTCACTGCGATTTATGCTCCTTCGCGCGGTCACGTGAGCCATGTGACCGCGTCACTTTTCGCTGGTTATCTCCTTCAATTCTTGTGTTCCTTCCATTTTTTCTAGCTTCCTCTCTAATCTCCGTCTCATTCATGCCCTATAAAGCCTGAGACACTTGACACACAGATTAGGCATCGAATGGAATAAAGAAGAATTAAAATTAAATAATTAAAGTCTCTAGGAAGCAATTTTCAAACATGTGATAAATTCAGGAAGGAAATCTAAATGCATGCTAAATTGATGAATAAGTGGGTAAGAATCATGACAAAACCACACAATTAAACACAATATAAACTATAAAATAGTGGTTTATCAGCTACCCTTTTGGGCGTTAAACGCCCAGCCAGGTATCCTGGCTGGCGTTTAAACACCAATTTTCCTTCCTCACTGGGCGTTTTGAACGCCCAGCTTTTTCTGTGTAATTCCTCTGCTGAATGTTCTGAATCTTCAATTCTCTGTATTATTGATTTGAAAAGACACAAATTAAAATTTTTGGATTTTTAATAATGATGAATAAGCAAAATAAAACTAAGATCAAATAAACAATGCATGCAAGACACCAAACTTAGAAGTTTGTATACTATTGACACTAACAAATTGAGAATGCATATGAGACATAACAAAACACACAAAACAAGAGAATTTAAAGATCAGAGTAAGGAAATCATCAAGAACAACTTGAAGATCAATGAAGACACATGCAAGAAGAATAGAAACATGCAATTGACACTAAACTTAAAATGAGACACTAGACTCAAACAAGAAATATTTTTGGTTTTTATGATTTTGTATTTTTTTTTTGGATTTTTCGAAAATTATGTGGAAAAAGAAAATAAAGAGGATCAAAACTTTTAATAAGAATTCCAGGAATCATGCAATGTTAGTCTAAAGCTTTAGTCTAAAGGAATTAGACATGTCTAGCCAAGCTTCAGCAGGACATTGCATTCAAGAGCTAAATTGATGAGAATCAATCAGCTTTGGTGATGATAAGAACATCACCGTGAAACACTAGAATTCCTTCTTAAAAATTCTGAAGAACAATACCTAATCTAAGCAACAAGATGAACCGTTAGTTGTCCAAACTCAAACAATCCCCGGCAACGGCGCCAAAAACTTGGTGCACGAAATTGTGATCATCAATGGCGCCATCAACATGGTATGCTCAATTGAAATCTCAACTCTTTATCACAACTTCGCACAACTAACCAGCAAGTGCATTGGGTCGTCCAAGTAACAAACCTTACGCGAGTAAGGGTCGATCCCACGGAGATTGTTGGTATGAAGCAAGCTATGGTCACCTTGTAAATCTCAGTAAGGCAGACTCAAATGGTTGTGGAAGATAACATAGAATATAAAATAAGGATAGAGATACTTATGTAATTCATTGGTGAGAATTTCAGATAAGCATATGGAGATGCTTTGTCCCTTCCGTCTCTCTGCTTTCATACTGTCTTAATCCAATCCTCCTTACTCCTTTCCATGGCAAGCTGTATGTTGGGCATCACCGTTGTCAGTGGCTACAGTCCCGTCCTCTTAGTGAAAATGTTCAATGCGCTCTGTCACAGCACGGCTATTCAGCTGTCGGTTCTCGATCATGTCGGAATAGAATCCAGTGATTCTTTTGCGTCTGTCACTAACGCCCCACAATCGCGAGTTTGAAGCTCGTCACAATTATTCAATCCTTGAATCCTACTCAGAATACCACAGACAAGGTTTAGACCTTCCGGATTCTCTTGAATGCCGCCATCAATTCTAGCTTATACCACGAAGATTCCGATTAAGGGATCCAAGAGATATCCACTCAATCGAAAGTAGAACGGAGGTGGTTGTCAGGCACACGTTCATAGGTGAGAATGATGATGAGTGTCACAGATCATCACATTCATCAAGTTGAAGAACAAGTGATATCTTAGAACAAGAATAAGCTGAATTGAATAGAAGAATAATAGTAATTGCATTAATACTCGAGGTACAGCAGAGCTCCACACCTTAATCTATCGTGTGTAGAAACTCCACCGTTGAAAATACATAAGTGATAATGGTGATCATTGGCTTCGGCCCCAGAGAGGGAACCAGAAGAACCAAGATTCTGACCTAAGGACTAAACGTCTAGAGATTGATAATACAATAGCAAAAGGTCTTATTTATAAAGAACTAGTAGCCTAAGGTTTACAAAGATGAGTAAATGACATAAAAATTCACTTCCGGGCCCACTTGGTGTGTGCTTGGACTGAGCGTTGAAGCATTTTCGTGTAGGGACTTTTCTTGGAGTTAAACGCCAGCTTTTGTGCCAGTTTGGGGGTTTAACTCCCATTCTTGTGCCAGTTCCAGCGTTAAATGCCAGAATTCTTGAGCTGACTTGAAATGCCTGTTTGGGCCATCAAATCTCGGGCAAAGTACGAACTATTATACATTGCTGGAAAGCCCAGGATGTCTACTTTCCAACACAGTTGAGAGCGCGCCAATTGGACTTCTGTAGCTCCAGAAAATCCACTTCAAGTGCAGGGAGGTCAGAATCCAACAGCATCTGCACTCCTTTTCAGCCTCTGAATCAGATTTTTGCTCAGGTCCCTCAATTTCAGCCAGCTAATAAAAATATAATAAAAACTAACTAAAACATACTAAAAACATACTAAAAACAATGCCAAAAAGCGTATAAATTATCCGCTCATCATTCGGCCAACTGGAATTCTAAGAGACACAGACAATTTCTAACATTTTCTTCTTCGACAGCTCGGTCAGAAAGCTTCTCCATAGCCTCGAGTATTTTGATTTCGTACAAAGGTAGAATTTTGGTAAATTCTCGCTAATTAAATTTGTGTTGGATAAGTGAATGGTTGTTGTGATTGATTATTGGAGTTTGATTGACTTTATATTGAATTTTTTTGATATATTGTTATATGTGATTAAGCTTGTGATATGGTCATGTTTTTGCTGTCCAAACTGTGATAATGAAGCTGATTTGGGGCTGTCATTGTGTTAGTTTTTGAATAAAATGGGTGAGATTTAATGGCCGAGAAATTAAATTAAAAGTTGTGAAAAATTGGTAACCCTAAAACTCAAGAACGAATTAAGATTTAAATGTATATTTTGAGAAAATATATTTGTATTTTTATGAAAATATTGAGTTTAATATTATAAGTATATAAGTTTTTCGAGTATTTTGGATAATAAATAAAGTTCAGGAGTAAAATGGGTATTTTATAAAAGTTCAGGATTATTTATATAAATATAAAACAAAGTGAAGGTTTAAATATAATTTTATAAAATATTGAAGTCAAAAATAAAATATTAAAGAATTCGTGGTTTAGAAAATAATTAATAAAAGTTTGAAAATAAGGTTTTATAAAATAAGTTTTAAGAGTATTTTAAATATTATTTTAAATATTTGTTTAAAATTACTCATTTATATTAGAGTAAATTATTATTACAAATTATTATTTATCAAGATATTATTTTATAAAATTATTATTGTATATATCACGAAAAATAAAATAGAGAGTAATAAACAGACAAGTTTTTTCTAAAAGCTTTAGAAAGACAAATCTAAGCTAAGGATCCCATGATCCCCTCTTCATAAAACATTTAAGGAAAGATGAGGGAATAATGTGAAGATAGTTTTTGATGTTAAAAGTAAGGAATTAAAAGAATGATGAGAAAAGAAAAGAAAAGAATATATTAGTTAAAGGGATCTCTGCCATAGTAGAGTAGAAAGCAAAGACTAAAGAAAAGTATCTAAAGAACTTCTGCCACAGGAGAGCAAATAACAGAAAAGAAAAGAAATAAAGAACGAGCTGAGATGATTGTCTACCTGCTAGAAACGAGCAGAGATATGGTTGTGAGTCCACCGAGATTTGCTTTCCAGAGATACATCGATCAATTCAGGGAATGGTCGAACCTATAAGACAGAGGTTGCTTACAGAGGTTATCAATACATACATTGGCCAGAGAGAGACTCACCTGTAAGACAGAGATTGCTTACAGAGGCTATGTTTGCATACATCGACTCAAGAGAGTCGCACTTGTAAAATAGATGTTGCTTACAAAGGTTATGATACTGGAAACTAAACTCAGACAAAGGTTGCAGAGTTACGTCGGGAGCGGGTTGAAACCGACAGATGAGCTCATTACCTGCCCTAGGGATAGACATGCATGATACCTGTTTGTGCATATTTGTTTGTGAGTGTGTTTCTTGTGATTGTAGGTGTGCTATATGATTGCTTGATTTCTGTGTCCTTTGTTTGTTAAGTCTAAATGTATTCTATTATCTATTGATGTTGGCTATGGTAATAAAATGAGTATAACTATACACCCCGACCCTACTAAGAACTCCCCAATTCTTATCCCCTATTTCCACCACTTTCAGCTACAGGTGCGAAGGTTTAGTGCGGAGTTACAGGAGCATGGAAGATTATGTTTATAAGTTGAGTTGTTAGATTTTATTTTCCCCTCGTCGTTTATTCTTTTGGTCTTTAGAAGGGATATGACTTGTATTTTGAAAATCTTAAAATAAGTCTATGTATATAATGCTATGTGAATATATATATATATATATATATATATATATATATATATATATGTATATATATATCTTTGTGATTAAGTGATTAAAGTACCAACTCTTTGTTTTCTTGGTGAAAGTTTTGGTTTATATTCGAGAATACTCAATATTAAATAAACATAGTATATAATTAAAGGAATAGAGGTTAGTAGCGATCGGACTTTTAGTACGATCATGAGGTGCTAAAAGTTAGGTGTTACATTATCATATATTAAATAATAAGGTATGAGCCTTTACGCATAAATCTATCAATAGTTTTACTAAAAATTTAAAACTTTCCCAACAAGAATAAACAACACATATTCACATATTTAATATTAATAATACATTATAGTATTACATACAAAAGCAATTAGAAAGCATACCTCTCTAATAAAATTCTAACTAACAAGGCGAGGAGAAAATAAATTCTAATAACTCAATTTATAAACATAATTTTCTATGCTCCTGTAGCTCCGCACTAAACTATCACACCTGTAGTTAAAAAAGGTGAAAATAAGAGATAAGAATTGGGGAGTTTTTAGTAGAGTCAGGGTGTATAGTTATGTTCATTTTTTTACCATAGCCAACAACAATGAGGAATAGAATACATTGAGACTTAACAAATAAAGAACACAGAAATCAAACAATCATATAGCACACTCACAATCACAGGACATACTCACAAACAAATATGCGCAAACAAGTATGATGTATATTTGTCCTATAGCTAAAACTAATGAGCTCATTAGTCAGTTATATAGCCAACCCGACATGTCTGGTAGCTAACCCGGATATGGTCTCTTTGTCGTGCACAAATATCTCAGCATATCGGCTGACCGTTAGAGGAAGAGTGTCCTATCACCATTATAGGGAATATGTGTCCTGTCACTATTAGAGAAAATAGGTGCCCTGTCACCCTTACAACCAGAGAAAAAACACAGACATACTTGTCATTGATCATCCTTCTTTTAACTTGAATTGAGGGACCAAATTGATTCGGGACAGTTTACTCTGCCACATCAGCTAGCCGTTGTAATGCCCACGTGTCACGAAGGATGCCAACTCAGCTTTCCGGTAGCGTCAGGTGGACAGAATGTGCCGAAAGGACAAGTCTGAGTCCCGGAGTGCAACTTCAAGGATGAATATGGGGAACTTTTAAGTTCAGGGACTTCTATAAGATTCGAGTACAACTTCAGGGACTACATTGAGGCTTATTATTGAAATAATTTTTACCATGCCTTTGCAAAGTAACGATTTTTCCATTTTACGTAGTTTATATGAAAAGTAACTATGTAATGGTCCCGCTTTCTAGGAAATGAAAGTGAAGCTAAACAGAAAAATACTATCATTGCTATTAATTTGTGACGTATTTGGACAGCTGATAAATCTGAGAATTTTTGAAGACAAAGTCATCTCTAGCTCAAAAAATGCCATAAACAAGCTCTGGATTTCATATTATACTACTGGTTCTTTTCCCCAATTTTGATATTTCTTTTTAACTCTCTTCAAGTGATTGTATTTTCTTTTGGAATATTCCATACTTGCTATTATCTACTTTAAAGACTACCTATTCTATTTTATTACATCAATAAAATACTTATCTTTGCTAAAAATAGATTTTGAAAACAAAATTCTTTAAGGATGAAGCAAGTGGATTTAGAAAAAATTATAAAGGATAAAATTTATTTTTTATTTTTGAAATTTAACAAAAATTTTAAAAATACTTTTAAATTTTATTTTTTTATTTTAATTTGTCTCGAAAGTTTTCGATTTATATCAAATATATTCCTGGTAGCTAATTTCTAAAAAAATTTAAGATTAATTCAACAACAATTTTATAAGAACAACTTTTAATAGAAGCAAATCAAACATAATTGTCATATATTATTGTTGAATTGGTCTTATATTTGATACAATAAAATATTTTTGAAATAAAATTAAAATAAAATAAAATTTAAAAATATTTTTAAAATATTTTGTCAAATTTCAAAATAAAAAATATAATTTAGCTAATTATAAAATAACTCAAAAAGAGAGAGAGAGAGAGAGAGAGAACAGACATAAAAGTTGAAGGACTAGAGAGAGGGATGAGGAAGAGAGCGGTCGAGAGAGATGGGATAAGAGCAAAAAGGATGAGGAAGTGGGAAAGATGGGTTGAGATTAGAAGGAAGAGAGTGACGAAAAGAGAAGGGTTAATTTGAAAATTTTAAATAGTTTTTTAAGGTTGGAATAGTTTTATCAACTGGAATACATCTTTCATGACAACCAAATTTGAGATTACTAGAATACTAGTTATCGATATCGTTCACTACTTTACAAACTTAAATTGTGACATAAAGCTTTTTGAGGAATTGCAATAATAATATTAATAAGGCAAGCATACTGAGAGAATGAGAGAGAGAGAGAGAGAGAACGTGGGTGGGAAACACTGAGAGGGGTAGGGTTAGAGGTCAGATCAAGGATCCTAGGGTTTGGAACAGAGAAGAGTACCAAAAACTGGAGGATGAGTCGTTCATGATCTTCTTGGATAATTGATGTACGGAAAACGATCCGACACAAAACTCACCGGCAAGTGCACCGGGTCGCATCAAGTAATAATAACTCACGGGAGTGAGGTCGATCCCACAGGGATTGAAGGATTGAGCAATTTTAGTTTAGTGCTTGATTTAGTCAAGCGAATCAAGATTTGGTTGAGTGATTTGTGATTTGCAGAATTTAAATTGCATGGAAAGTAAAGGGAATGTGTAAATTGCATGAAATTAAAGAGGGCAAGAATTTAAAGTGCTGAATCTTAAAGAACAAGAAATTAAATGGCGGAAACTTAGAACGCAAGAAATGTAAATTGCAAAATCTTAAAATGCAAGAATTGTAAATGGCGTGAATTGTAAAGGGAATTGGGAGTTGGATTTGCAGAAATTAAACAAGGAAAAGTAAATTGCAACAAATAGAGAAAGTAGAAGATGACTTGGATTCAATCGGATCTAAAACAGAAAAGTAAATGAGCATGGAAACAATAAACAGAGAGTGGTAAATGGGAAATCTGGATCGCAGGACCTAAGAGACTAGAAAACCAAGTCTAGATCTCAATGCCTTCCTAGATCCAACAAGAACAATTGCAAGGAAATTGTAAATTGCAAAGAGATTAGATGAAGAAGCAAGTAACCGAAACTGTAATTCAATTAAGCAAAAAATTAAACAAGATCCCAAGGTGAGATTGAAACAGAATTTCTTCAATTCTCTCCCTAAGATCCGAAGCAAGGAAAGTAAAGAGTGCTTGGCAAGAACAAGGAAGAAGAGAGATCAATTCTCCTCCCCAATTCTCTTGAATTAAAACAACAATGCTAGAATGTAAAAGTAAGCTCTCAATGCCAACCGAAAAGAAAACTCTCTGAAAACTAAAAAGGGAAGCTCCCCGAAGAACTTGAATTCTCTCCTATTTATACACTTTCTTCAAATGATCTTCAAGCCTTGAGTTGGGCCTTTGCTCTTGGTGGAATTGGGTTGAAAGAGGCCTTGGTTGATTGCTCTTGGAGTTTGGAGAGGAACCAAAGTGAACCAATTGAACCGGGTTGGAGTTTTGCAAAAGTTGGAGTAAAAGTTTGAGCAAAAGTTAACTTTTGCTCCAACTTTTCATATCAGATAGCCTAATTTGCTGATACCAACGTTGGTGCAAAAGTTAGGGGTCTAACTTTTGCTCCAACGTTGGCCCTTCCTAATGCACCTATGGCGCCAACGTTAGCCCAAAAGTTAGGGGGCTAACGTTGGCGCAAACTTTTGCCCCTCCCATTGTATCTTCATGTGCCAACATTAGCCCAAAAGTTAGGGGGCTAACGTTGGCGCAAACTTTTGGTGGCAGGGAGGTTTTTCTTGCGCCAACGTTAGACCAAAAGTTAGGGGTCTAACGTTGGCGCAAACTTGAGTAGCCCAGGGAGTGATTTTCAATTTCCAACGTTAGCCCAAAAGTTAGGGGTCTAACTTTGAGGCTAACTTTTCACCCAAAAGTTTGTGCAAAAGTTTGAGGGCTAACTTCAGGTCCAACTTTTTGCTTCCTGGTTCAATTTCACTTATTTCATTGTCCTCTCTTTGCTTCTAGTTATTCTTTCTTGCTTCAACCTTTCTTCAAGCTTTCTTCACCTATCATTAATCAACCAAACACATCAAAGCTATGCTCAAAATCATGAGATATTCATTCTATCCTAATATGCATCAAATATAGCATAAAACCTCATGAAATTGCATTAATTCATCTATGGTTAATTCAATCAAAGGAAGCATGAAAATCTACCCAAATTGGCTTGCTTAGGCCTCAAGAAAGTGCATAATTCAAGTGAAAACAAAAGAAAAAGACTAGTGAAACTAGGCTAAGATGACTTGTCATCACAACACCAAACTTAAAGCTTGCTTGTCCCCAAGCAAGAAATGAATTATTAAGAAGAAAGAATGAAATGGAAGAGGATGTTCATGCTAGCAGAATATTATTGGTAGTTCATGGGATTTTGTGTGGATATGCACATACTCACTTCTTACTGACTCTTAGGCTTAGAAAGTCTCCTTCAAGCTTCAAGTACCATACTGCTATGACCTCTCATTATTCCTTTATCCTTGGCTATTACTTTGTTCTAAGGCTTTATTTGAGTGTCATGTGTAGCAAATTCATTTTCTTTTCTGTATACTTGACACATTATTCACCATGGACACTTGGCTCACATTCCTTCTTAAAATATTGATGCCCAGCACCTCTTTGGGTTACTAAATGCCTTGTAGTTAGGTTGCTCTTGATGGTGGATTTTCAGCTGATGATCCCAGATTAGTTAATCCAAGTCACCAAGTGTTGAAGCACTCCAAAGAGCTTACTAATCCAAGCAGATCTTAGTACAAAGACACCACAGGCATATATTTTAAAGTTCAAGCTATTGGTGTCCAGCCTTGTTTCTTTTTGTTTCTCTTTTTTTTCTGCCACTTTTTGGCTATTTCTTTTCTTTCTTTCTTTTTGTTTTCCTTTCTAACCAATGATCTTTATTTAATTGAAATTCATAGACAGTAGGCCACTCTATTCTTAGAAGGAGACATCCTAGCTCTTTATTCACTAAAAGTGAGCATTTAACTATCACACACATACCACCACTTACTTTTATCATACTTCTATCTAACAGAGAACTATCTCACTTCCTTCAAACATTTCTTTTATTGAATTAAAGATGCAGGGGACAGAACATGCTTTTAGTCAAGTGGAAGTAACCATACAAGCACAAACTTAAACTAGCTTACTTATTTTAAGATAAACAAACATAATGCAAAGACTATTAATTAAAATAACTTCTTAAAGATGCAGAGACACTTCAAACAGATAGAATGCATGTTTTTTTTTCTTTGTAGTGATGATTAAGGAGCAAGTCCACCTTTCATTTGTCATGCTTTTTCTTTCTTCTTTCATATACTTGGTTGCTGGCATTCCCTGTGTCCATGTTTGTTGGCTGTTGACCCCGCTAGAACCCAGCTTTATTCATCGCTTCCTCTACTCTATCTTCAAGGCTCATAGCTTTGTTTACTTCTACCTCACTTTTATTTTTGAAAAACTCATCAAAAATTGGGAATGCTGGATCCATGTTGTGCAGATGTTCTCCAATATAGTTCAGTTTGATTTGACCATTAATGTTGTAATCGGCTTGGACTTCATATCTTGCATCTTGGAGGGTTGTAAACTCATTGAGAGCCCTCATGGTTTTGGCCTGCATTTGTGCTAACTTCCCAAATGCTTCATGAGATTGAAAGGCATGCTCTTCTTGCATCGCAAGGAATTTTGACTCAAACTCATTTTGTTGGTTCATCATTTTCAGCTGCCATTCTTTTTGCTCTTGTTGATGCTTCAAGTATTGTGAATGGTACTCTTCTTGCCTTTCTTGAATTCTTGTGTATTGGTGTGACAATCTTCCAATTGCTTCTTGCATTTGAGTCATATCCATATTGCCATGTGGGAAAAAGTGCGGCTGTTCCTCCTCTTCTTGTGGTTCTTCTTCTAGGTGTAGCTCATCTTCTTCCATTGGTTCTTCTCTTTGCCTTCTTCCATGTGGTCTTCGGCCTTGATGTGCTTCGGGAGTCATTGTCATTCTTTCAATGGTTATGGGCATGCCTTGGCTTAACCACATTGGATTCTCATCTTCCATTGGTACTTTAGCCTTCACACACAACCTCCAAATGGTACTTGGGTAGTATAACCAAGACCCGGCCGAATTCTTCTCAGCAAGCCGTTGGATATCTTTTGCAAGGATTTCATGAACTTTGATCTCTCCTCCCACAATGATGCAATGCAACATCACAGCTCTCTCCCTGTTAACTTCTGAGGTGTTCACTGTGCCCAGAATTGATCTTTTCATCAACTCATACCATCCTTTTGCTTCTGGGGTGAGGTTACATCTCTTCAAATACTTATATTTGTTCTTGCCATCTCCTTCCCACTCGGAGTTCTCCATACAAATATCTCTAGCAATCTCATCATAATCCTGATCTTCATTCAATCTTTGTTGGTATCCCGATTCACTAAAGCGGACTGACTTTAGCCCCAAGACTTTCTTGATTGCATCCGAGCTAAAGTCTACTTCCACTCCCCGCACATAGCTCTTGTATGTTGGGGGCTCACGCATGTCAAGCCTTGGGATATTAGCATAAAACTCTCTTATAATATTGGCATTGATTCGGGTGGCTGGTGATGCAAGCTCCTCCCACCTCCTCTTTTGAATTTTGTTCTTCATTTCTTGGCATCCATCATCCGGCAATAAGAATGGAATTTCAGGATAGATCTTTTTATCGTTCATCCACTCCATTTGCATTTGATGGTATGAAGATTTGAATCTCCATCGGTCATATTCAGGGGTGCTCTCCTCCACCACAGGCTCTTTTCCTTTTTTCCGTTTGGTTCTTGAGGAGGAGGTCATGATCACTTGATCGATTGAGCTTCTTGAAGTTAGAAGGAGTGAAGTGTGTTGGAGATTTTTGATGTGTGTATAGAACAAGAGAAATTTTGAGGCTGAGCTTATTATGTTGAGAAGTGATGAAGGGAATGAAGTTTAAAAGGTTGGAGTGCAAGGATTCGGTCATATGCATGGCTTGAAGGTGGTGTGTTATTTAAATGAACAATGGAGGGCTAGGATGCAATTAGATACTATGTGAATCAAAGGTGTGCATGTAAGGATGAATGAAGACAAAGCTTGCTTCCTCAATTGTCTTTGCCGTGATCATCTCATGCAGTGGCAGATTCTCTTTTTGATGTGATGAGATTTTGTCCTCATGCTATGCTTTCCTTTGTCTTGTCTCTTTTATTGAAGATTCTTTGACTACCTAATCATCACAACAAGACAACATACATTAGCTTATCCAACCGTGGCTAGAGTGTCTCTTTTATTAACATTATACTAATCATCAATCCTTATATTCATTTAAACCGTGACTTTCCTTGGAGGACACTGGTGCGCGAAATTGTGATTCACTACACAACTTTGCACAACTAACCAGCAAGTGCACTGGGTCGTCCAAGTAATACCTTACGTGAGTAAGGGTCGATCCCACGGAGATTGTCGGTATGAAGCAAGCTATGGTCACCTTGTAAATCTTAGTCAGGCAGACTCAAATGGGTATAGATGATATATGAATAAAACATAAAGATAAAGATAGAGATAATTATGTATATCATTGATGAGAGCTTCAGATAAGCGTATGAAGATGCTTTCCCTTCCGTCTCTCTGCTTTCCTACTGTCTTCATCCAATCCTTCTTACTCCTTTCCATGGCAAGCTTATGCAAGGGTTTCACCGTTGTCAGTGGCTACCTCCCATCCTCTCATTGGAAATGTTCAACGCACCCTGTCACGGCACGGCTATCCATCTGTCGGTTCTCAATCAGGCCGGAATAGAATCCAGTGATTCTTTTGCATCTGTCACTAACGCCCCGCCTTCAGGAGTTTGAAGCACGTCACAGTCATTCAATCATTGAATCCTACTCAGAATACCACAGACAAGGTTAGACCTTCCAGATTCTCTTAAATGCCGCCATCAGTTCTTGCCTATACCACGAAGACTCTGATCTCACGGAATAGCTGGCTCGTTTGTCAGGCGAGCACTCGGTTGTCAGGCGATCAACCATGCATCGTGTATCAGGAATTCAAGAGATAAACACTAGAGCCTCATATGCTTGTAGAACAAGAGTGGTTGTCAGTCACTTTGTTCATGAGTGAGAATGATGATGAGTGTCACGAATCATCACATTCATCAAGTTGAAGAACAAGTGATATCTTGGACAAAGAACAAGCGGAATTGAATAGAAGAACAATAGTAATTGCATTAATACTCGAGGTACAGCAGAGCTCCACACCTTAATCTATGGTGTGTAGAAACTCCACCGTTGAAAATACATAAGAACAAGGTCTAGGCATGGCCGTGAGACCAGCCTCCCAAAGAGGGTTCAATCATAAAAACATGATCAAAAGCCTGAAATACAATAGTAAAAGGTCCTATATATAGAGAACTAGTAGCCTAGGGTGTACAAAGATGAGTAAATGACATAAAAATCCACTTCCGGGCCCACTTGGTGTGTGATTGGGCTGAGCAATGAAGCATTTTCGTGTAGAGACTCTTCTTGGAGTTAAACGCCAGCTTTTGTGCCAGTTTGGGCGTTTAACTCCCATTTAGGTGCCAGTTCCGGCGTTTAACGCTGGGAAATCTGAAGGTGACTTTGAACGCCGGTTTGGGCCATCAAATCTTGGGCAAAGTATGGACTATCATATATTGCTGGAAAGCCCAGGATGTCTACTTTCCATCGCTGTTGAGAGCGCGCCAATTGGACTTCTGTAGCTCCAGAAAATCCACTTCGAGTGCAGGGAGGTCAGAATCCAACAGCATCTGCAGTCCTTTTCAGTCTCTGGATCAGATTTTTGCTCAGGTCCCTCAATTTCAGCCAGAAAATACCTGAAATCACAGAAAAACACACAAACTCATAGTAAAGTCCAGAAAAGTGAATTTTAACTAAAAACTAATAAAAATATACTAAAAACTCAACTAAATATACTAAAAACATACTAAAAACAATGCCAAAAAGCGTACAAATTATCCGCTCATCACAACACCAAACTTAAATTGTTGCTTGTCCTCAAGCAACTGAAAATCAAATAAGATAAAAAGAAGAGAATATGCAATGAACTCCAAAAACATCTATGAAGATCAGTATTAATTAGATGAGCGGGGCTTTTAGCTTTTTGCCTCTGAATAGTTTTAGCATCTCACTCTATCCTTTGAAATTCAGAATGATTGGCTTCTTTAGGAACTCAGAATCCAGATAGTGTTATTGATTCTCCTAGTTAAGTATGATGATTCTTGAACACAGCTACTTATTGAGTCTTGGCCGTGGCCCAAAGCACTCTGTCTTCCAGTATTACCACCGGATACATACATGCCACAGACACATAATTGGGTGAACCTTTTCAGATTGTGACTCAGCTTTGCTAGAGTCCCCAATTAGAGGTGTCCAGGGTTCTTAAGCACACTCTTTTTGCCTTGGATCACAACTTTATTTCTTTCTTTTTTTTCTTTTTCTTCTTTTTTTTTCGTTTTCTTTTCTCCTCTCTTTTTTTTCGTTTTTCTCTTTTTTTTTTTGTATTCACTGCTTTTTCTTGCTTCAAGAATCATTTTTATGATTTTTCAGATCCTCAGTAACATGTCTCCTTTTTCATCATTCTTTCAAGAGCCAACATTCATGAACCACAAATTCAAAAGACATATGCACTGTTTAAGCATACATTCAGAAAACAAAAAGTGTTGCCACCACATCAAAATAATTAAACTGTTATAAAATTCAAAATTCATGCAATTCTTTTCTTTTTCAATTAAGAACATTGTTTATTTAAGAAAGGTGATGGATTCATAGGACATTCATAACTTTAAGGCATAGACACTAATGATCATAAGACACAAACATGGACAAGCATAAAGCATAAATTTTCGAAAAAAAAAAAGAAAATAAAGAACAAGGAGATTAAAGAACGGGTCCACCTTAGTGATGGCGGCTTGTTCTTCCTTTTGAAGGTCTTATGGAGTGCTTGAGCTCCTCAATGTCTCTTCCTTGTCTTTGTTGCTCCTCTCTCATGATTCTTTGATCTTCTCTAATTTCATGGAGGAGAATGGAGTGTTCTTGGTGCTCCACCTTTAGTTGTCCCATGTTGGAACTCAACTCTCCTAGGGAGGTGTTAATTTGCTCCCAATAGTCTTGTGGAGGAAAGTGCATCCCTTGAGGCATCTCAGGGATCTCATGATGAGAGGGGTCTCTTGTTTGCTCCATCCTTTTCTTAGTGATGGGCTTGTCCTCATCAATGAGGATGTCTCCCTCTATGTCAACTCCAACTGAATAACAGAGGTGACAAATGAGATGAGGGAAGGCTAACCTTGCCAAGGTAGAAGACTTGTCCGCCACCTTATAAAGTTCTTGGGCTATAACCTCATGAACTTCCACTTCTTCTCCTATCATGATGCTATGGATCATGATGGCTCAGTCTAGAGTAACTTCGGACCGGTTACTAGTGGGAATGATTGAGCGTTGAATAAACTCCAACCATCCTCTAGCCACGGGTTTGAGGTCATGCCTTCTCAATTGAACCGGCTTCCCTCTTGAATGTCTCTTCCATTGGGCGCCCTCTTCACAAATGTCAGTGAGGACTTGGTCCAACCTTTGATCAAAGTTGACCCTTCTAGTGTAAGGATGTTCATCTCCTTGCATCATAGGCAAGTTGAATGCCAACCTCACATTTTCCGGACTAAAATCCACGTATTTCCCCCGAACCATAGTAAGCCAATTCTTTGGATCCGGGTTCACACTTTGATCATGGTTCTTGGTGATCCATGCATTGGTATAGAACTCTTGAACCATTAAGATTCCGACTTGTTGAATGGGGTTGGTAAGATCTTCCCAACCTCTTCTTCGGATCTCATGTCGGATCTCCGGATATTCACTCTTTTTGAGTGAAAAAGGGACCTCGGGGATCACCTTCTTCAAGGCCACAACTTCATAGAAGTGGTCTTGATGCACCCTTGAGATGAATCTCTCCATCTCCCATGACTCGGAGGTGGAAGCTTTTGCCTTTCCTTTCCTCTTTCTAGAGGTTTCTCCGGCCTTGGATGCCATAAATGGTTATGGAAAAACAAAAAGCAATGCTTTTACCACACCAAACTTAAAAGGTTTGCTCGTCCTCGAGCAAAAGAAGAAAGAAGAGAGTAGAAGAAGAAGAAATGAGGAAGAAGGGAATGGCTTTGTGTTCGGCCAAAGAGGGGGGAGAAGTGGTGTTTAGGTTGTGTGAAAATGAAGGGGTGAAGAAGGGTTTATATAGGAGAGGGGGGGCTCATGGTTCGGTCATGTATGGGTGGGTTTGGGAGGGAAAGTGGTTTGAATTTGAAAGGTGAGGTAGGTGGGGTTTTATGAAGGATGGATGTGAGTGGTGAAGAGAAAGATGGGTTTTGATAGGTGAAGGGTTTTTGGGGAAGAGGTATTGAGGTGATTGGTGAATGGGTGAAGAAGAAGAGAGAGAGTGGTGGGTTGGTGGGGATCCTGTGGGGTCCACAGATCTTGAGGTGTCAAGGAAAAGTCATCCCTGCACCAAATGGCATGCAAAATCACGTTTTGAGCTAATTCTGGCGTTAAATGCCGGGATGGTGCCCATTTCTGGCGTTTAACGCCAGGTTCTTGCCCTTTCCTGGCGTTTAACGCCAGTCTGGTGCCCCTTTCTGGCGTTAAACGCCCAGAATGGTGCCAGACTGGGCGTTAAACGCCCAACTGCTAGCCTCACTGGCGTTTAAACGCCAGCAAGTTCTCCTCCAGGGTGTGCTGTTTTTCTTCCTGTTTTTCATTCTGTTTTTGCTTTTTCAATTGATTTTGTGACTTCTTATGATCATCAACCTACAAAAAACATAAAATAACAAAGGAAAATAGATAAAATATAATCATTGGGTTGCCTCCCAACAAGCGCTTCTTTAATGTCAGTAGCTTGACAGAGGGCTCTCATGGAGCCTCACAAATACTCAGAGCAATGTTGGAACCTCCCAACACCAAACTTAGAGTTTGAATGTGGGGGTTCAACACCAAACTTAGAGTTTGGTTGTGGCCTCCCAACACCAAACTTAGAGTTTGACTGTGGGGGCTCTGTTTGACTCTGATTTGAGAGAAGCTCTTCATGCTTCCTCTCCATGGTGATAGAGGGATATCCTTGAGCCTTAAACACATAGGATTTGTCATTCACTTGAATGATTAGTTCACCTCCATCAACATCAATCACAGCCTTTGCTGTGGCTAGGAAGGGTCTGCCAAGGATGATAGATTCATCCATGCACTTCCCAGTCTCTAGGACTATGAAATCAGCAGGGATGTAATGGTCTTCAATCTTCACCAAAACATCCTCTACAAGTCCATAAGCTTGTTTTCTTGAATTGTCTGCCATCTCTAATGAGATTCTTGCAGCTTGCACCTCAAAGGTCCCTAGCTTCTCCATTACAGAGAGAGGCATGAGGTTTACACTTGACCCTAAGTCACACAGACCCTTCTTGAAGGTTATTGTGCCTATGGTACAAGGTATTGAAAACTTCCCAGGATCTTGTCTCTTTTGAGGTAATTTCTGCCTAGACAAGTCATCCAGTTCTTTGGTGAGCAAAGGAAGTTCGTTCTCCCAAGTCTCATTTCCAAATAACTTGTCATTTAGCTTCATGATTGCTCCAAGGTATTTAGCAACTTGCTCTTCAGTGACATACTCATCCTCTTCAGAGGAGGAATACTCATCAGAGCTCATGAATGGCAGAAGTAAGTCCAATGGAACCTCTATGGTCTCATTTTGAGCCTCAGATTCCCATGGTTCCTCATTGGGGAACTCAGTGGAGGCTAGTGCACGCCCATTGAGGTCTTCCTCAGTGGCGTTCACTTTCTCTCCTTCCTCTCCAAATTCGGCCATGCTTATGGCCTTGCACTCTCCTTTTGGGTTTTCTTCTGTATTGCTTGGGAGAGTACTAGGAGGGAGTTCAGTAACTTTCTTGCTCAGCTGTCCCACTTGTGCCTCCAAATTCCTAATGGAGGATCTTGTTTCAGTCATGAAACTTTGAGTGGTTTTGATTAGATCAGAGACCATGGTTGCTAAGTCAGAGGTGTTCTGCTTAGAATTCTCTGTCTGTTGCTGAGAAGATGATGGAAAAGGCTTGCTATTGCTAAACCTGTTTCTTCCACCATTATTGTTGTTGAAACCTTGTTGAGGTCTCTGTTGATCTTTCCATGAGAAATTTGGGTGATTTCTCCATGAAGAATTATAGGTGTTTCCATAGGGTTCTCCTAGGTAATTCACCTCTTCCATTGAAGGGTTCTTAGGATCATAAGCTTCTTCTTCAGATGAAGCATCCTTAGTACTGCTTGGTGCATTTTGCATTCCAGACAGACTTTGAGAAATCAAATTGACTTGTTGTGTCAATATCTTGTTCTGAGCCAGAATGGCATTCAGAGTATCAATCTCAAGAACTCCTTTCTTCTGACTTGTCCCATTGTTCACAGGATTTCTTTCAGAAGTGTACATGAATTGGTTATTTGCAACCATTTCAATTAGCTCTTGAGCTTCTGTAGGCGTCTTCTTCAGATGAAGAGATCCTCCAGCAGAGCTATCCAAAGACATCTTGGATAGTTCAGAGAGACCATCATAGAAAATACCTATGATGCTCCATTCAGAAAGCATGTCAGAAGGACACTTTCTGATCAATTGTTTGTATCTTTCCCAAGCTTCATAGAGGGATTCTCCATCCTTCTGTCTAAAGGTTTGGACTTCCACTCTAAGCTTACTCAATTTTTGAGGTGGAAAGAACTTTGCCAAGAAGGCATTGACTAGCTTTTCCCAAGAGTCCAGGCTTTCTTTAGGTTGTGAGTCCAACCATGTCCTAGCTCTGTCTCTTACAGCAAAAGGGAATAGCATAAGTCTGTAGACCTCAGGGTCAACCCCATTAGTCTTGACAGTGTCACATATTTGCAAGAATTCAGCTAAGAACTGATGAGGATCTTCCAATGGAAGTCCATGGAACTTGCAATTCTGTTGCATTAGAGAAACTAATTGAGGCTTAAGCTCAAAGTTGTTTGCTCCAGTGGCAGGGATAGAGATGCTTCTCCCATAGAAGTCGGGAGTAGGTGCAGTAAAGTCACCCAGCACCTTCCTTGCATTGTTGTTGTTTTCGGCTGCCATGTGTTCTTCTTCTTTGAAGAATTCGGTTAGGTCCTCTACAGAGAATTGTGCCTTAGCTTCTCTTAGCTTTCGCTTCAAGGTCCTTTCAGGTTCAGGGTCAGCTTCAACAAGAATGCTTTTGTCTTTGCTCCTGCTCATATGAAAGAGAAGAGAACAAGAAAATGTGGAATTCTCTATGTCACAGTATAGAGATTCCTTGAGGTGTCAGAGGAACAGAAAAATAGAAAGAAGAGGTAGAAGAATTCGAACTTAATTAAATAGAGTTCGAATTGTGCATTGAGAAGGAGTGGTACTCCATAAATAGAAGGATGTGGGAAGAGAGGAAGAAATTTTCGAAAATTAAGTGAAATATTTTGAAAACATTTTTGAAAAACTTTAATTGATTTTCGAAAATCAAGAGTGGGAAAGAAATCAAGTAATTTTTGAAAAAGATTTTGAAATTAGAAATAAAAAAGATATGATTAAAAACTGTTTTGAAAAAGATGTGATTAAAAAGATATGATTGAAAAGTTATGGTTTTAAAAAGATATGATTGAAAAGATATGATTTTGAAAACAATTTTAAAAAGATTTGATTTTAAAAATTAATGACTTGGCTAACAAGAAAAGATATGATTCAGACATTAAACCTTTCTCAACAGAAAAGGCAACATACTTAAAATGTTCAATCAAATCATTAATTGTTAGCAAGTATCTTTGAAAAAGGAAAGAAATTGATTTTGAAAACATTTGATTGAGAAGATATGATTTGAAAAAGATTTGATTTTGAAAAACTTTGAAAACTTGAAAAAAAAATTGATTTTGAAAACAAAATCCTCCCCCTTGTGCCATCCTGGCGTTAAACGCCCAGAATGGTGCACATTCTGGCGTTTAACGCCCAATGCACTACCTTTTTGGGCGTTAAACGCCCAACCAGGTACCCTGGCTGGCGTTTAAACGCCAGTCTGTCCTTCTTCACTGGGCGTTTTGAACGCCCAGCTTTTTCTGTGTAATTCCTCTGCTGCATGTTTTGAATCTTCAGTTCCCTGTACTATTGACTTGAAAATAGAACCAATGATCAAATAAACAATGCATGCAAGACACCAAACTTAAAATTAGACACTAGACTCAAACAAGAAACATAAAATATTTTTGGTTTTTATGATTTTTATAAATTTTTTTGTGCTTTTTCAAAAATTATATGAAAATAGAAAATAAAGGTTTCAGAATTCTCAATTTGGATTCCAGGAATCATTGCAATGTTAGTCTAAGACTCCGGTCCAGGAATTAGACATGGCTTCACAGCCAGCCAAGCTTTCAAAGAAAGCTTCGGTCCAAAACACTAGACATGGCCAATGGCCAGCCAAGCCTTAGTAGATCATTGCTCCAATAGCAAGATTGATAGAAATCAACAAGCTATTGTGATGATCAGTTGAAACCTCGGTCCAATAAGATTAGACATGGCTTCTCAGCCAGCCAGACTTCAACAGATCATCATGAAACACTAGAATTTATTCTTAAGAACTCTGAAGAAAAATACCTAATCTAAGCAACAAGATGAACCGTCAGTTGTCCATACTCAAAACAATCCCCGGTAACGGTGCCAAAAACTTGGTGCGCGAAATTGTGATTCACTACACAACTTTGCACAACTAACCAGCAAGTGCACTGGGTCGTCCAAGTAATACCTTACGTGAGTAAGGGTCGATCCCACGGAGATTGTCGGTATGAAGCAAGCTATGGTCACCTTGTAAATCTTAGTCAGGCAGACTCAAATGGGTATAGATGATATATGAATAAAACATAAAGATAAAGATAGAGATACTTATGTATATCATTGATGAGAGCTTCAGATAAGCGTATGAAGATGCTTTCCCTTCCGTCTCTCTGCTTTCCTACTGTCTTCATCCAATCCTTCTTACTCCTTTCCATGGCAAGCTTATGCAAGGGTTTCACCGTTGTCAGTGGCTACCTCCCATCCTCTCATTGGAAATGTTCAACGCACCCTGTCACGGCACGGCTATCCATCTGTCGGTTCTCAATCAGGCCGGAATAGAATCCAGTGATTCTTTTGCATCTGTCACTAACGCCCCGCCTTCAGGAGTTTGAAGCACGTCACAGTCATTCAATCATTGAATCCTACTCAGAATACCACAGACAAGGTTAGACCTTCCGGATTCTCTTGAATGCCGCCATCAGTTCTTGCCTATACCACGAAGACTCTGATCTCACGGAATGGCTGGCTCGTTTGTCAGGCGAGCACTCGGTTGTCAGGCGATCAACCATGCATCGTGTATCAGGAATCCAAGAGATAAACACTAGAGCCTCATATGCTTGTAGAACAAGAGTGGTTGTCAGTCACTTTGTTCATGAGTGAGAATGATGATGAGTGTCACGGATCATCACATTCATCAAGTTGAAGAACAAGTGATATCTTGGACAAAGAACAAGCGAAATTGAATAGAAGAACAATAGTAATTGCATTAATACTCGAGGTACAGCAGAGCTCCACACCTTAATCTATGGTGTGTAGAAACTCCACCGTTGAAAATACATAAGAACAAGGTCTAGGCATGGCCGTGAGACCAGCCTCCCAAAGAGGGTTCAATCATAAAAACATGATCAAAAGCCTGAAATACAATAGTAAAAGGTCCTATATATAGAGAACTAGTAGCCTAGGGTGTACAAAGATGAGTAAATGACATAAAAATCCACTTCCGGGCCCACTTGGTGTGTGCTTGGGCTGAGCAATGAAGCATTTTCGTGTAGAGACTCTTCTTGGAGTTAAACGCCAGCTTTTGTGCCAGTTTGGGCGTTTAACTCCCATTTAGGTGCCAGTTCCGGCGTTTAACGCTGGGAAATCTGAAGGTGACTTTGAACGCCGGTTTGGGCCATCAAATCTTGGGCAAAGTATGGACTATCATATATTGCTGGAAAGCCCATGATGTCTACTTTCCAACGCCGTTGAGAGCGCGCCAATTGGGCTTCTGTAGCTCCAGAAAATCTACTTCGAGTGTAGGGAGGTCAGAATCCAACAGCATCTGCAGTCCTTTTCAGTCTCTGGATCAGATTTTTGCTCAGGTCCCTCAATTTCAGCCAGAAAATACCTGAAATCACAGAAAAACACACAAACTCATAGTAAAGTCCAGAAAAGTGAATTTTAACTAAAAACTAATAAAAATATACTAAAAACTCAACTAAATATACTAAAAACATACTAAAAACAATGCCAAAAAGCGTACAAATTATCCGCTCATCAGACACCAAACTTAATGTTTGGTCAATAAGAAAATTGTGCCCCTTCCTCCAATTAGTGAAATCTCAATGTCACACTTAGTTAAATGTTTATAAAAATTGTTTTCATCACACTTCCTTTTTTTTCCCTTTTTTTCATGAAGGATCAATTGTGTCCCTAAATCGGTGCATCAAAGTTTGATGAACACCAAACTTGTTTCTTGTCA
This sequence comes from Arachis stenosperma, assembly GCF_014773155.1. Classification (NCBI taxonomy): domain Eukaryota; kingdom Viridiplantae; phylum Streptophyta; class Magnoliopsida; order Fabales; family Fabaceae; genus Arachis; species Arachis stenosperma. The sequence continues at coordinate 110,424,117 of NC_080380.1, read as the reverse complement.
AAGGGTACATCACAATTGATGCCTTCATTACCGAAAAAGAATTTTTTTTCATTTATAAGATTTTGGAAAATAACAATTGTATGATTATTGATGCATGAATTTCCAATTTTCATGAACCTATGTGTACACCAAACTTAGTGTTTGGCCTTATGCTTTGTTAAGATACTTTAAGCATGTAAAACGGAATTGTTTGTAACATTGGTTTAATGTGCTTGAAAGCACACCAAACTTAGAATTCTCAGCATATGTTTCAAACAGTGCATGCAGTTAATGGACCTGTTCATGAAAGGGAAAAGAATTCATGCTCAAATGATCATAACTTATTGAATTTAAAATGACATGAATCTTAAATCATGGGTTGCCTCCCATGGAGCGCTCTTTTATTGTCATTAGCTTGACATTGAGGCTTTCTTTTATGGTGGTTGGTGCTTGTAGAGCCTCAATTTGTCTCCCCTGACTGTGATCCTCTTCTTTGTTCTCTGGTGTTCAATTTCAGCATGCTCTAATGAGAGTATGTTGCTGACAGTGTAGTAGTCCTCAGTTTGTTGGTTTGCCCCCAACTGTTGATATATCAGTTGCACTTTGTCACCTTTGGAAAGCCCCTCTGTTGGGATCTTCCTGTTCTTCCAACCCCTTTTTGTTTTGTTTCTGCGTTTCATCTTTCCTTTTGTTGACCTTTCTTTTCTGGCCGTAGGTTTCCCTTGGGGACCTCTCTTCTCAGTGGCTAATACTCCAATATCCTCTTGGGCTCCTTCATCAGTCTGCACAACTCTTATCTTTGGGATGTTGCTGTGACTCTCCTTGTCATTTTCTTCCTTCAACTGTGATTCTCCCTTGTCACTTTTCATATAGTCTTTCTTCTCCTTGTTAAATTGTGCCTCTGGTAATACCTTTAGAGTGACACTCTGATCGTGCATCTTGAGAGTTAATTCCCCTTCCTCTACATCTATGATAGCTCTAGCAGTGGCCAAGAATGGCCTTCCCAGTATAACCGAGTCACCATCATCCTCATTTGAATCCAGAACCACAAAATCAGCAGGGTATATAAAACTATCCACCTTGACCAAAAGATTTTCAATTACGCCCCTGGGGTATACCATTGACTTACCTACCAGCTCCAGAGATATTTGTACTGGTTTGACTTCCTCTATATGCAGCTTTTTCACCAGGGAAGATGGTATCAAATTAATACTTGCTCCGAGATCGCACATTGCTTTAGTGATGGTCAAATTCCCAATGGTGCAAGGCAACAAGAAGCTTCCTGGGTCCTCAAGCTTAGGAGGAAGCCCTTTTTGAATCAAGGCTTTGCATTCTTTAGTGAGTAATACGGTTTCTTTCTCATCCCAGCTTCTTTTCTTATTGATAAGCTCCTTTAAAAATTTGGCATACAAAGGCATTTGCTCAAGTGCTTCAGCTAAGGGGATATTGATTTCCAGCTTCTTGAAGGTCTCAAGGAACTTGTGGAAATGCTGGTCCTTAACTTCCTTGTTGAACCTCTGGGGATAAGGCAGCGGAGTTGTGATGCTTTTCCTTACTTGCTGTTGACTTTGTTGGTTGCCCTTCTCTTTAAGTTTTTCAGTGCTTTTGTTTGGCATCACCTCTTGATCCTTGGCTTCATCTGCCTTTGTTTGCTTTTTGTCCTCTGTTGGTTCTTTGATGCTCTCTACTTGCTTCTTTGTAGTATCATTGTTGCTCATCAATGTTCTCCCACTCCTTAATTGTATTGCCTTGCATTCCTCCTTGGGATTTGGGATAGTGTCACTGGGCAGTGAGCTTGAAGGTCTCTCAACAAAAATTTGCTTGGAGATTTGCCCGATTTGCCTTTCTAGGCTCTTCATGGAAGCCTCATGGTTTTTGGTTGTCATTTCCTGGTATTTCATCATTTTGTCTATCAAGGTCTCCAGGTTTGTGAGTCTTTGGGATTCAGGTGGTGCTTGTGGTGGGTTGTGAGCTGTGGGTGGTGGATGATGGGCATTTTGGTTAATGGGTTGGTTATTGGATTGGTACTGGTTGAGGTTGGGGTAGTTGTTTTGAGGTTTTCTGTAAGTGTTTTGGTTGGTTTGATGCTGGTTGTAATTTTGGTTGTTTCTTGGGTTGTTTTGGTTTGAGTTCCTCTGCCATGGTTGTTGGTTTTGGTTGTGAGTGTCTCCCCATCTGAGGTTGGGGTGATTCTTCCATGAGGGGTTGTAAGTATCACCATAGACTTCATTTGGACTAGAATGCATGTACTGGACTTGTTCTTGCTGTTGCTCTTCTTGAATTTCTTCGTTTTGCCCCCATGTGGTTGATGGTTGGCTAGTGTTAACTGCCGCAACTTGGAGGCCATCAATCCTCTTGGTCATTTGCTCAAATTGTTGTTGAATTTGCTGCTGCATTAATTTGTTTTGAGCCAGGATTGAATCCACTCCTTCTAGCTCCATTACTCCTCTTCTTTGTGATGGTTGGCGGTTTCTTTGATGAGCAAAGAAATATTGGTTGTTAGCCACCATATCAATGAGTTCTTGAGCCTCCTCTGCAGTTTTCATGAGTTGCAAGGAACCTCCAGCTGAGTGATCCAAAGCTTCCTGGGATTTCAATATTAAGCCTTCATAGAAGTTTTGCAGCTTCTCCCATTCATTAAACATGGCAAGGGGGCATTTTCTGACTAGAGCCTTGTACCTCTCCCATGCCTCATAAATGGGTTCAGCCTCCATTTGTGTAAATGTTTGTACCTCAGCCTTCAGCCTTATAATCCTCTGAGGTGGATAAAACTTGGCAAGGAACTTGGTTACCAAATCATCCCAGTTGTTGATGCTGTCCCTTGGAAACGATTCCAACCATTGAGTAGCCTTGTCCCTGAGAGAGAATGGGAATAGCATCAGTTTGTAACTGTCAGGAGGCACACCATTAGTTTTGACAGTGTTACATATCCTCAAGAAGGTTGATAAGTGTTGGTGCGGGTCTTCAAGTGATCCTCCACCAAAAGAGCAATTGTTCTGAACCAAAGTGATGAGTTGTGGCTTAAGTTCAAAATTGTTTGCATTGACATTTGGAGCCAAAATGCTGCTTCCACAATGTCTAGGATTTGCAAAGGTATAGGAGGCCAAAACTCTCCTCTGGGGTGGGTTGTCATTGTTGTTGTCTGCTCCACCTAGTGGATTCATTGAATGTTCCTCCATATCTTGGAATTCTTCTTTGGATTCCTCTTCTCCAACAATATTTTTCCCTCTTTCAGCTCTTCTTAACCTCCTGAGAGTTCTTTCGTCTTGTTCCTGAAAATTGGGTGTGGTTCTTCTTGTACCTGACATACAAGCAGAGCATAAGAAACACACTCAACTAGTGACACTTCAATCTAATGCTGAATTAAAGTTTTAGTTAGTTTAAGCAAAAAATCAAACAGTTAGTGGGTTAATTGAAAATTAATAGACAGTAAAGTAAAGGTGCTTGATCTAGATCACCACTTCACTTAATCATTGTCAATCTAATCAATCCCCGGCAACGGCGCCAAAAACTTGATGTGCGGAAAATGATCCGACACAAAACTCACCGGCAAGTGCACCGGGTCGCATCAAGTAATAATAACTCACGGGAGTGAGGTCGATCCCACAGGGATTGAAGGATTGAGCAATTTTAGTTTAGTGGTTGATTTAGTCAAGCGAATCAAGATTTGGTTGAGTGATTTGTGATTTGCAGAATTTAAATTGCATGGAAAGTAAAGGGAATGTGTAAATTGCATGAAATTAAAGAGGGCAAGAATTTAAAGTGCTGAATCTTAAAGAACAAGAAATTAAATGGCGGAAACTTAGAACGCAAGAAATGTAAATTGCAAAATCTTAAAATGCAAGAATTGTAAATGGCGTGAATTGTAAAGGGAATTGGGAGTTGGATTTGCAGAAATTAAACAAGGAAAAGTAAATTGCAACAAATAGAGAAAGTAGAAGATGACTTGGATTCAATCGGATCTAAAACAGAAAAGTAAATGAGCATGGAAACAATAAACAGAGAGTGGTAAATGGGAAATCCGGATCTCAGGACCCAAGAGACTAGAAAACCAAGTCTAGATCTCAATGCCTTCCTAGATCCAACAAGAATAATTGCAAGGAAATTGTAAATTGCAAAGAGATTAGATGAAGAAGCAAGTAACCGAAACTGTAATTCAATTAAGCAAAAAATTAAACAAGATCCCAAGGTGAGATTGAAACAGAATTTCTTCAATTCTCTCCCTAAGATCCGAAGCAAGGAAAGTAAAGAGTGCTTGGCAAGAACAAGGAAGAAGAGAGATCAATTCTCCTCCCCAATTCTCTTGAATTAAAACAACAATGCTAGAATGTAAAAGTAAGCTCTCAATGCCAACCGAAAAGAAAACTCTCTGAAAACTAAAAAGGGAAGCTCCCCGAAGAACTTGAATTCTCTCCTATTTATACACTTTCTTCAAATGATCTTCAAGCCTTGAGTTGGGCCTTTGCTCTTGGTGGAATTGGGTTGAAAGAGGCCTTGGTTGATTGCTCTTGGAGTTTGGAGAGGAACCAAAGTGAACCAATTGAACCGGGTTGGAGTTTTGCAAAAGTTGGAGTAAAAGTTTGAGCAAAAGTTAGAGGCTCCAACTTTTCATATCAGATAGCCTAATTTGCTGATACCAACGTTGGTGCAAAAGTTAGGGGTCTAACTTTTGCTCCAACGTTGGCCCTTCCTAATGCACCTATGGCGCCAACGTTAGCCCAAAAGTTAGGGGGCTAACGTTGGCGCAAACTTTTGCCCCTCCCATTGTATCTTCATGTGCCAACGTTAGCCCAAAAGTTAGGGGGCTAACGTTGGCGCAAACTTTTGGTGGCAGGGACGTTTTTCTTGCGCCAACGTTAGACCAAAAGTTAGGGGTCTAACGTTGGCGCAAACTTGAGTAGCCCAGGGAGTGATTTTCAATTTCCAACGTTAGCCCAAAAGTTAGGGGTCTAACTTTGAGGCTATCTTTTCACCCAAAAGTTTGTGCAAAAGTTTGAGGGCTAACTTCAGGTCCAACTTTTTGCTTCCTGGTTCAATTTCACTTATTTCATTGTCCTCTCTTTGCTTCTAGTTATTCCTTCTTGCTTCAACCTTTCTTCAAGCTTTCTTCACCTATCATTAATCAACCAAACACATCAAAGCTATGCTCAAAATCATGAGATATTCATTCTATCCTAATATGCATCAAATATAGCATAAAACCTCATGAAATTGCATTAATTCATCTATGGTTAATTCAATCAAAGGAAGCATGAAAATCTACCCAAATTGGCTTGCTTAGGCCTCAAGAAAGTGCATAATTCAAGTGAAAACAAAAGAAAAAGACTAGTGAAACTAGGCTAAGATGACTTGTCATCAATAATCTCCCGGAAGATGTTTCGAAGAGAGAATTGTTTCAACTGTTCAGTTGGACTGGCCGCATAAATGATATTTACCTGTCAAGAAAACAAAAAGCGGGCAGTATATACATATTTGCGTTCATACGGTACACCACAAAGGGAGGGGCATTGAAGGCTATAACAGAAATGAATCGTATAAAGTTGAAAAGTAAGGTGATGTTTGTTGGAGAAGCTAAGTACAGGCGATCATTGGGTACGACAGACGGGAAAAAGATACAGCTAGTGGGTGGTAATCAAAGTGGAACGAGTCGTCAACCACAACGTGAAAGAGAGGCTGCCCAAATAATACCGACTAGATACCCGGCAGATGCAAGCAAGGACAAAAAGGTCAAAGATCCACATGGAAATGGGTGGACGAAGAAATTGGAAGTGGCTGTGGCGAAAGATAACCTAGATTGGCTACAGAAAAGCTTAATAGGTGGAACGACGACAGCTATTGACTATAGGTCTTTGAAGGACGTAGTTGCGAAGAACTTCCCTCAAGTAGTTCAAGTCCGCGAGATGGGAGCGTATAAAGCTATTTTGACGTTTGACAGTTTGTTGAACGCTGAAGAAACTTACACGTATAAGATGAATAGCCTGTTATAGATTTTTCACAGCGTATGGAGATGGGATGAATTAGAAAAAAGTGAGTCGCGCAATGTGCGGTTAGAGTGTTTTGGGGTGCCCGTTCACGCTTGGTCAATGGATACCTTCAAGATTCTAGGAGGGCTTTGGGGAGAGGTGGTTGGGTGTGATAAAGCGACGGAATCGTGCTCATCGTTCAGTGTAGGCCGTGTTCTAATTGATACCTGTGCTATGGACACTATTAATGAATGGGTTTATATCATTATAGGTACCAGTGGCTTTGACGTATTGGTAAAAGAAGAGAGAGGTGAAGTGTGTGGTGTGTAATGTAAACTTGATAAAGTGGCGAATGCTGCCTGTACACGGGATCATTGGAAAAATCAAACAGCAGAACTTGATGATGGTACAACCACAAGGTCCATAAGGCCAACAAAATTGATAGAATATGGTGATCAGGCAGCGATAATTACCGCAGAGGTGCAACGGGAGGAGGTTGAAGAAGAGGATAGAATCGTAAATTCAGAATCAATTTTAAACGAGTGGTGTTATGAGAATTTAAGACACAATTAGTGAAAAATGATAATGTATATTCCAATTAATGGTGCTAATGATTATAGAGTAGATTTGGTGGGATTTGAGATCTATAATGAGGAGGATTCTGAGGCCACAGTACCTTGGAGCTATAGTGGTAACAATAATGGGCCACAGAAGGATCAAAAATATGATAAAGGTAATAATGTGGGGTGATGGGTTAATCCTGTCAACACACATAGTAACTATGTTATGGGCCAACAGGGCCCTAGAAGGACGTCTAAAGGAAAGGAGCGCACAACTGAAGATCCTTCTGGGTTGGGTCTGCACGGTCCGGGCCGGGTTGACGAATCTCAAAGGGAAGGAACCGGGTCTGCCTATGAGATGCGGGTGCAAGGGGGTCCTCGTGCCATGGGGACTGATGGCGCTAGGTCTCGTGATGGATTCCCCTCTGCTGGAGGCCGCCGACAAAAACTGCTAAACGGCGGTAAGCCACATCAAGGTCTGGACCTGGTGGATGCTATCTCGACGTTGGGAGTAGGTGCCAACCGTGGAGAAACACAACTGGCGAATGGCAAGGGAAGCATAGGGCAGCAGGGTTTGAATGGGGAAGAAGCCACACCTTGGCCAACTGTTGGGGGGTTGCGGATGTCCGGAGCTGCCGATGCCAGGGAAGTTGAAGGGGCGAATCAAGCGGTGACAGTGGGGGACCAAAACACCAAAAAACGAGTAGGAAAGGATGCTGGGGTTGAGAAGTGGATTCAAGAGCTACAAGGAGATGAGGGTACAAACGGAGGGGCTGTTTCTGAACACAAAGATGGTAATCTTTCTGGAGTCTGCGGTGGAGGTAAAGAAGAACTAGCTAATACAGGTCTTGAAATCAGCTACTCGGGTGACAGAAATCCTTCGGAACAATATAATGGACAGGGTGCTGAAGATAGGCAGGATCACCAGGGGAAAGAAGGGCACGACGATTCTGATGAAGACAGTGGCACAGAAAACCCAAGACTGGAATAGCAGATAATGGAAAATAAAGTAACTTGGGATCTAGCCAAAGAATCAGGAGCTGTGCTGTACAATGAAGAAGATGATATCATGGCTATTCTCCAAGAACAGAATGAAGAGATTGCTCGGAAGAGAAGGTTGGCAAAACAGAAGGCTAAAGCAAGGCGGAGTAGACCCAAAATTCACAAAATGGTGTGTAATAGTATTTTAAAATAATTTTAAGTTTCTGAAATGTTAGGGGATTAAGGGGAGATGGAAAGCTGAGGATGGTGAAAGACTTAAAGAGAAAATATAGGTTGAATTTGTTAGGCCTGGTAGAGACTAAACGACAAATAGTGACCAGATTTGATGTCTTGAAAATTTGGGAAAATGGTGCGGGGTGGGAATATGTGGGATCTGATGGTGCGTCTGGTGGGCTGCTGTTAGTATGGGACGATGGCTTCTTTAATATGAGAAATTGCTATAAAGGGGGAGAGGTGGTTGTGTGTTGAAGGGATATTGTTGGAAAATAATGTGAACTGTGCTTTCTTTTTGGTTTATGGCTCGCATTCAAGGGATGAAAAACTTATTGTATGGGAGGAATTGAGTTACATAGCGGGTTTATGTCAGGGTCCATGTTGCTTATTGGGAGATTTTAATGAGATTGTTCAGGTGGAAGAAAGGCGAGGCACTGATAGGCTACCTCTGTCGGCAGAGGATTTTAAGGTTTAGATAAATGACATGTGTTTGGTGGACTTACCGATTACTGACCGTAAGTTTACATGGTTCAGAGGGCGATCTTGTAGCTGTACTAATAGAGCTCTTGTTACCCTGGAGTGGCTTGATGCATTCCCTGATTCTCACTTAAGAGGTGGGCCACGAGGCTTATCAGATCACTGTCCTATTATACTGGAGGAAAAGAGGATAAGGGATGGTCCGAGACCGTTTAGAAGCCTAGATTCGTGGTTCACACATGAAGGGTTTCTGACGATGGTTAAAGAGGAATGGAGAGGGCTAGGAGAGGTACAATTCACTGATAAATTGAAGGCATTGACTGGTCCTCTGAGAAGATGGCATAGAGCTAATTTTAGAGATATGGACAAGAAAATTATGAAGTTTGAGGAAGAGATTAAGAAGTTAGATGACATGGTGGGTAACGAGGTTTATGATGGAACAGTGGAGGCAAGAAGGAAGGCGCTAGTTGTGTGCTGTGAGAAATGGTATGTGAGGAAAGAACTACATTGGAAGCAGATGTCGAGATCTAGGCATGCGAGGGATATGGATAAAAATACCAGATATTTTCACAACCTAGCTTCTACAAGAAGGAGGAATAACAGGATTGATGCACTCGTTATCAATGGACGGTTGATAAAAAATCAAGCTAGAATCAAGATTGCCATTAACGAGTTTTATAGAAATTTGTACCACCAAGAGAAGTCACCGATGGTGGGGTTTCGAGATGGTCTAGTGGAGGTGATCAGTGAGAGGGATGCTATGGCTTTAGAGGTGGAATCGATACCACAGGAGGTTAGAGAGGCAGTGCGGGATTGTGAATCAACCAAGGCTCTAGGATGTGATGGCTACAACATGAACTTCATAAAGAAGTGCTGGGATGAAATTGGCTATGAATTCACGGCAGCAGTTCTGAACTTCTTCCAAACTTCAAAGTTGCCGGCAGATGCTAATGTTACGTGGGTGGCGCTGGCCCTCAAGTTTACTGGTGCTAAGGAAATCAAAGATTTGCGACCGATTAGCATAGTGGGGTGTGTGTATAAGGTGATTTCGAAGCTGCTGGTTAGGAGAATGCGAGCAGTTATGCCAGGACTAGTGGGTGACACACAGAGTGCCTTTGTCAGAGGACGGAAAATTCATGATGGGGCCCTTATTGCGTGTGAAACTGTTCAGTGGATCAAACTGAAGAAGAAAGAAGCGGCAATTATAAAATTAGATTTCCAGAAAGCATATGACAGAGTCAAGTGGAGTTTTGTGGACCTTGTACTACAGAAAATGGGATTTGGACGAAGATGGAGGAGTTGGGTAATGGAGTGCATTGGTACGTGTTCTATGTCAGTGCTGCTAAATGGTTCACCTTCTAAGCCATTCAAAATGGAAAGGGGACTACGACAAGGTGATCCTCTGTCTCCTTTCTTATTCGTACTTGTCGTTGACGTGCTACATAGGATGATTGGAGAGGCTGTTAGAAACGGTCGTATATCACCGTTGTTGGTGGGGAGAGATCATATAGAGCTATCACACCTCTAGTTTACAGATGATACAATGTTGTTCTGTCCACCTGAGGAAGAGACCATCAAGAATTATAGGAGGCTGCTTCGCTGCTTTGAGTTGATGTCAGGCTTAAGCATCAATTTTGATAAATCTAGCTTGATTCCTGTTAACTGCAACGAGCAGTGGGTACAACGTATGTGTAGAGTTTTGGGTTGTAAAGAAGCTGCTCTCCCAGTAAAATATCTAGGCATCTCGCTAGGAGCTAACCCGAGGTTGGTAAAGACGTGGAAGCCGATAATAGACAAAGTGGAGGAAAAACTTAGCCTTTGGAAGGCTAAGGCTCTCAATAAAGCCGGTAAGTTGGTACTTATCAAATCCATGCTGAATAGCCTTCCGATCTATTATTTGAGCTTATATAAGATGCCTAAGCCTGTTGCAGAGAAGTTGATTTCCTTGCAGAGAAGATTCTTGTGGAGTAAGGAGGATGGGAGGAATGGTATACCTATGGTCAAGTGGGAAGTTGTGTAGGCTCCTAATAGTTTAGGTGGCTTGGGAGTTGGAGATGCTTTGGTCTGCAACACAGCTCTGTTATTTAAATGGTGGTGGCGCTTCTTGAAGGAGGAGTGTCCGTTGTGGAAGAAGGTGGTTTGCTCATGCAATAACCTGGATCCAAACGTGCCTCTGGCCAACCAAGAATGACCTTCCCGAGGGGATCGTGGAGGGATATTTGTCAGCTACAGTTGACGAATCAAGAAGTGAGGCAGAAGATGATTACTGGACTGTCTATGGAGGTGGGGGATGGAAGAGGTACTCGCTTTTGGGAAGATGTCTGGCTTGTTGGAGGTCCATTAAAAGATCGCTTTCCAAGACTATTCTCTATTTCAAACAAAAAAGGATCAGTAATAGGGGATTGTGGATTTGGGATGGGCTAGAGTGGATATGAAACTTCCAATGGAGAAGACAACTATTCTAATGGGAGTTGACCCTAGTGAACCAGCTACACGATGCATTAAGGCTAGTTAGACTTACACAGGACAGAGAGGATAGAGTTGTATGGAAATATGATAAATATGGTATTTATTCAACTAAATAATTTGTGCAGGTAATGCAGGCAGAAATGATCCCGGAGGATGTCACAAGCTATAACTTTACTAAAACTATCTGGAAAGGATTAGTCCCGCCACGAGTGGAGTTGTTCGTTTGGTTTGTTTTGATTGGCAGGGTCAGTACAAAGGAGAGACTGAGTCGGCTTGGGGCTATTAACCAACAAGATACCTTGTGCATTTTATGTAACAAAGATATAGAGTTTAATCACCACTTGTTCCTTGGTTGTAGTTTTGCTTGGCAGGTTTAGTGTGCGTGGCTATCTGATAAACCATTATTTTATGGTTTACAATGTGTTTAATTGTGTGATTTTATCATGGTCTTTACCCACTTATTCATATAATTAGCATGCATTTATATTTCCTTCCTAAAATTATTACATGATTGAAAACATGCTTCTTTGGTCTTAATTTAGCTAATCTTAATCCTCTCTTATTACCATTCGATGCCTTGATCTGTGTGTTAAGTGTTTCAGGCTTTATAGGGCATGAATGAGTGAGAGATTGGGAAGGAAGCTTGCAAAAATGGAAGGAACACAAGAAATTGAGGAGATGACCAGCGAGAAGTGACGCGTACGCATCAGCGACGCGACCGCGCGGAAGAAAAAAATTCGCACTAACGCGGCCGCATGGCTCACGCGACCGCGCGGATTGGAAAAGCACAAATGACGCGGAAGCGTGGACGACGCGAACGCGTGGCTAGGAAAAACGCGAATGACGCGTCCGCATGGATGGCGCGATCGCGTGACGTGCGTGATGAGCGAATATTTTATACGCTAATTGGGATAATTTCATGTAGATTTTAGCATGTTATAATTGGTTTTTAGTTAAATATTATTAGTTTTTAGGCAAAAATCATATTTCTGGACTTTACTATGAGTTTGTGTGTTTTTCTGTGATTTCAGGTAATTTCTGGCTGAAATTGAGGGAGCTGAGCAAAAATCTGATTTAGGCTGAAAAAGGACTGCTGATGCTGTTGGATTCTGACCTCCCTGCACTCGAAATAGATTTTCTGGAGCTACAGGAGTCCAATTTGTGCGCTCTCAACGGCGTTGGAAAGTAGACATCTAGGGCTTTCCAGCAATATATAATAGTCCATACTTTGCGCGAAGATAGACGACGTAACTTGGCGTTGGACGCCAAGTACATGCTGTTGTCTGGAGTTAAACGCCAGAAAAACGTCATGATCCGGAGTTGAACGCCCAAAACACGTCATAACTTGGAGTTTAACTCCAAGAAAAGCCTCTACTCGTGGATAGCTTTAGTCTCAGCCCCAGCACACACCAAGTGGGCCCCAGAAGTGGATTTCTGCACCAATTATCTTAGTTTACTCATATTCTGTAAACCTAGGTTACTAGTTTATTATTTAAACAACTTTTAGAGAATTATTTTGAACCTCATGACATTTTCAAATCTGAATTACATACTTTTTGACGGCATGAGTCTCTAAACTCCATTGTTGGGGGTGAGGAGCTCTGCAGCGTCTCGATGAATTAATACAATTACTTTGTTTTCCATTCAAACACGCTTGTTCTTATCTAAGATGTTCATTCGCGCTTAATTATGGAGAAGGTGATGATCCGTGACACTCATCACCTTCCCCAATCCATGAACGTGTGCCTGACAACCACCTCCGTTCTACATCAGATTGAATGAGTATCTCTTAGATTCCTTAATCAGAATCTTCGTGGTATAAGCTGGATTGATGGCGGCATTCATGAGAATCCGGAAAGTCTAAACCTTGTCCGTGGTATTCCGAGTAGGATTCTGGGATTGAATGACTGTGACGAGCTTCAAACTCCTGAAGGCTGGGCGTCAGTGACAGACGCAAAAGAATCAATGGATTCTATTCCAACCTGATTGAGAACCGACAGATGATTAGCCGTGCTGTGACAGAGCATAGGAACGTTTTCACTGAGAGGATGGGAGGTAGCCATTGACAACGGTGACACCCTACATAGAGCTTGCCATGGAAAGGACCTTGCGTGTGGGAAGAGGATTTCAAGGAAAAGTAGAAATTCAAAGGACAAAGTATATCTAAAACTCCAACATATTTCTCATTACTGCACAACAAGTAACGCTTTTATTCTCTTTTATTTTTCCAATCTAATAATTCCAACTGATAATTTTAATTAATATCCTAACTAAGAATAATAAGATAAACATAGATCGATTCAAACCAATAATCTCCGTGGGATCGACCCTTACTCACGTAAGGTATTACTTGGACGACCCAGTGCACTTGCTGGTTAGTTATGCGGATTACAAATTCGTGCACCAAGTTTTTGGCGCCGTTGCCGGGGATTATTCGAGTTTGAACAACTAAAGGTTTATTTTATTTCTTAGATTAGGAATAATTTATTTTTATTGTTATAGAGTCATTAAATCTTGATAGGATAGTCTCTTTTCAAAAATTTCTTTTCAAAATTTATTATTTTTCTTAATTAATTGTCAATTTTTCGTGAGTCTAGTGTCTTGTTTTAAGTTTGGTGTCAATTGCATGCTTTTCCTTGTCTCTTAATTTTTTTCGAATTGCATGTTCTTGTTTTTCCTTGATCTTCAAGTTGTTCTTGTTTATCTTTCTTGTTGATCTTGAGTTTTTCTTGCTTTGTGTCTTTTCTTGTTTCACTTGTGTTCTTTTTAAAGCATTAATTGGAATATTCAGAACAAGTGTTACATTTACTCCCAATTGGCTAGAGTATTGGTTTATATTCTTGATGATTGGGCACCAGTTCTTTTGAAAATCTTTTTCAAAAATAATTTTTCTTGATTTAATCTTGTGCCAAACTCTAAGTTTGGTGTTTTCTTGTTAATTTTAATATAATTTTCGAAAAATTGTCTTGGTTTTCTAAAAATTTTAAGTTTGGTGTTCTTTCTTTTGTTCTTGGTGTTCTGGTAAATCTTCAAGGTGTTCTTGAGTCTTTCTTATGTTTTGATCTTAAAATTTTTAAGTTTGGTGTTCCTTGGTGTTTTCCCTCCAAAATTTTCGAAAATAAGGAACATTGGATCTAAAAATTTTAAATCTTGTGTCTTTTGCATATTTTTCTCTTTCATCATAAAATTCAAAATTCAAAAAAATATATATTTTCTAACTAATTTTGGAACTACATTTTTCGAAAATATTATATAAAAATTCAATTTTCAATTTCAAAATATTTCCAATTTCTTTTATTTATTTTGTTTTTATTTTATTTTATAAAAATTAATTTTTATAAAATAAATAATTTCAACATATATATTATCTCTTTTATTCCATCATGGAAGCAAGTAGGAATGAACAGTCCAGGAGGACTCTGGGGTCATATGCTAACCCCACTATTGCTTCATATGGGAGTAGTATCTGTATACCCTCCATTGGAGTTAGTAGCTTTGAGTTGAATCCTCAGCTCATTATCATGGTGCAGCAAAACTGTCAGTATTCTGGTCTTCCACATGAAAAACCTACAGAGTTTCTGGCACAATTTTTGCAAATTGCTGACACAGTACATGATAAGGAAGTGGATCAGGATGTCTACAAATTATTACTATTTCCATTTGCTGTAAAAGATCAAGCTAAGAGGTGGTTAAATAACCAGCCTAAGAATAGCATAAAAACATGGAAGCAGCTGTCAGAAAAATTCTTGAATCACTATTTCCCTCCAAAATAGATGACACAGCAAAGGCTAAGCATCCAAGGCTTCAAACAAGGAGATAATGAATCTCTTTATGATGCCTGGGAGAGATGCAGAGAGATGCTAAGAAAATGCCCCTCTGAAATGTTTTCAGAATGGGTGCAATTAGACATCTTCTACTATGGGCTTACAGAAAAAGCTCAGATTTCTCTAGACCACTCAGCTGGTGGATCTATACATATGAGAAAAACAATTGAAGAAGCTCAAGAGCTTATTGATACAGTTGCCAGAAATCAACATCTGTACCTAAGCAGTGAATCTTCCATGAAAGAAGAAGCTAAAACAGTAACTGCTGAGCTCAGTCCGATGGATCAGGCTAATGAATTCAATCAGCAATTAGACTTTCTAACTCAGCAGCTAGCCAAATTCAAGGAAATATTACAGGAAACAAGAATGGCTAACAGGAATATGGAAGTACAATTAAAGCAGACAGAAAAGCAACTGTCAAAACAAATAGCAGAAGAATGTCAAGCAGTTCAATTAAGAAGTGAGAAAACATTAAATACCTCACTTCAAAGCAGCAGGAAATCAAGAAATGAACAAATGGTTAATCAAAATCCCTCTGAGGACAGTCAGAGCCCAGAGAGGAATAAAGCTGGCGCTGAACGCCCAGACCATGCTCATTCCTGGCGTTCAACGCCAGAAACAAGCATGAATCCGGCGTTGAACGCCCAAAGGGAGCATGGTTCTGGCATTCAAATGCCAGTAACAAACAAGGAGGTGGCGTCTAACGCCACTCCAGCTTCCACCCCTGGCATTCAAATGCCAGTGGGGGATCAGTCACATACAAGTGCTGATGACAACCCTTATAAAAAGGCTTCCCAACCCACTTCTGTAGGTAATAAACCTGCAGCAACTAAGGTTGAGGAATACAAAGCCAAAATGCCTTATCCTCAAAAACTCCGCCAAGCGGAACAGGATAAATAATTTTCCCGCTTTGCAGACTATCTCAGGACTCTTGAAATAAAGATTCCGTTTGCAGAAGCACTTGAGCAAATACCATCTTATGCTAAGTTCATGAAAGAGATCTTAAGTCATAAGAAGGATTGGAGGGAAACTGAAAAATTTTACCTCACTGAAGAATGCAGTGCAGTCATTCTGAAAAGCTTACCTGAGAAGCTTAAAGATCCTGGGAGCTTTATGATACCATGCACATTAGAGGGCACTTGCACCAAGCAAGCTTTATGTGATCTTGGGGCAAGTATCAACCTAATACCTGCATCTACTATCAGAAAGCTTGGTTTAACTGAAGAAATCAAACCAACCAGGATATGTCTTCAACTTGCTGATGGCTCCATTAAATACCCATCAGGCGTGTTTGAGGACATGATTGTCAAGGTTGGGCCATTTGCCTTTCCTACTGACTTTGTGGTGCTGGAAATGGAGGAGCACAAGAGTGCAACTCTCATTCTAGGAAGACCTTTCCTAGCTACTGGCCGAACCCTCATTGACGTCCAAAAATGGGAAGTAACCTTAAGAGTCAATGAGGAGGAGTTCAAGTTGAATGTTGTCAAAGCCATGCAACATCCAGACACCCCAAATGACTGCATGAGTGTTGATATCATTGACTCTCTGGTAAGAGAGGTCAATATGGCTGAGAGTCTCGAATCAGAGCTAGAGGACATCTTTAAAGATGTTCAGCCTGACTTGGAGGAATCAAAGAGAATAGTAGAACCTCTGAAAGTCCCTCAGAAAGAGGAGAAACCCCCAAAATCCGAGCTCAAACCATTACCACCATCCCTAAAATATGCATTTTTGGGAAAAGGTGATACCTTCCCTGTAATTATAAGCTCTACCTTAGAGCCACAGGAAGAGGAAGCACTAATTCAAGTGCTAAGGACACACAAGACAGCTCTTGGGTGGTCCATCAGTGATCTCAAGGGCATTAGCCCAGCCAGATGCATGCACAAGATCCTATTGGAGGGTGACGCCAAGCCTGTGGTCCAACCACAAAGGCGGCTGAACCCAGCCATGAAGGAAGTAGTGCAGAAAGAGGTCACTAAGCTACTAGAGGCTGGGATTATTTATCCTATTTCTGATAGCCCCTGGGTGAGCCCTGTCCAAGTTGTCCCTAAGCAAGGTGGCATGACAGTGGTTCATAATGAAAAAAATGAACTGGTTCCTACAAGAACAGTTACTGGGTGGCGTATGTGTATTGATTACAGAAGGCTCAATACAGCTACCAGAAAGGATCATTTTCCTTTACCATTCATAGACCAGATGCTGGAAAGACTGGCAGGTCATGAATACTACTGCTTCCTGGATGGATATTGATGAGCGGATAATTTATACGCTTTTTGGCATTGTTTTTAGGTAGTTTTTAGTAAGTTTAAGCTACTTTTAGGGATGTTTTCATTATTTTTTATGTTAAATTCACATTTCTGGACTTTATTATGAGTTTGTGTGTTTTTCTGTGATTTCAGGTAATTTCTGGCTGAAATTGAGGGACTTGAGCAAAACTCTGAAAAAGGCTGACAAAAGGACTGCTGATGCTGTTGGAATCTGACCTCCCTGCACTCGAAATGGATTTTCTGGAGCTACGGAACTCCAAATGGCGCGCTCTCAACGGCGTTGGAAAGTAGACATCCAGGGCTTTCCAGAAATATATAATAGTCCATACTTTATTCGGAAATTGATGACGTAACTTGGCGTTGAACGCCAAGTACATGCTGCTGTCTGGAGTTAAACGCCAGAAAAACGTCATGACCCGGAGTTGAACGCCCAAAACACGTCATAACTCGGAGTTCAACTCCAAGAGAAGCCTCAGCTCGTGGATTGATCAAGCTCAGCCCAAACATACACCAAGTGGGCCCCGGAAGTGGATTTATGCATCAATTACTTACTCATGTAAACCCTAGGGGCTAGTTTATTATAAATAGAACATTTAACTATTGTATTAGATGTCTTTTGACCACGTTTCATCTTTGGTCTCAGTTTTGTTTTATTCTTCATCCTAAGAGGCTATTGATCACGTTTTAGGGGGCTGGCCATTCGGCCATGCCTGGACCTTTTACTTGTGTATTTTCAACGGTGGAGTTTCTGCACACCATAGATTAAGGGTGTGGAGCTCTGCTGTACCTCAAGTATTAATGCAATTCTATTTTCTTTTATTCAAATCTCTCTTATTCTTATTCCAAGATATTCATTCGTACCCAAGAACATGATGAATATGATGATTATATGACCCTCATTATCATTCTCACTTATGAACGCGTGTGATTGACAACCACTTCCGTTCTACATGCAACAGAGCTTGAATGTGTATCTCTTAGATTCCCCAACAGAATCTTCGTGGTATAAGCTAGATAGATGGCGGCATTTATGAGGATCCGGAAAGTCTCACCTTGTCTGTGGTATTCCGAGTAGGATCCTGGGAATCCGGAAAGTCTAACCTTGTCTGTGGTATTCTGAGTAGGATTCCGGTAATGAATGACTGTGACGTGCTTCAGACTCGCAAGTGCTGGGCGTTAGTGACAAACGCAAAAGAATCAAGGGATTCTATTCCAATAGGCGCGGGAACCAACCAGTGATTAGCCGTGCTGTGACAGAGCGCGTGAGCGTAGTTTTCACTGCGAGGATGGGATGTAGCCTTCGGCCAGGTGATGCCTCCAGACGATTAGCCATGCGAGTGACAGCCGCAGAGGACCATTTTCCCGAGAGGATTGAAAGTAGCCATCATCGAACGGTGAACCCCTATACACAACTTGCCATGGAAAGGAGTAAGAAGGATTGAGTTGAGGCAGTGGGAATGCAGGCGTCCTTGAGCCATACAGTATCTCCATATGCTTATCTGAAATTCCCACCAATGAATCTGCATAAGTATTCTATCCCTTTTATTATTTCATCTATTTTCTTATTTCTATTTTCGAACCCATAAACCAATTTAATCTGCCTAACTGAGATTTACAAGGTGACCATAGCTTGCTTCATACCAACAATCTCTGTGGGATCGACCCTTACTCGCGTAAGGTTTATTACTTGGACGACCCAGTACACTTGCTGGTTAGTTGAACGGAGTTGTGATCACTCGTGCCAATTTCTAATTCCATAATTTTACAATGAGTACAACTTAAAGAATATGGATCACAATTTCGTCCACCAGATATTCAGGTTATAATCAAATTGCAGTAGATCCAAAAGATCAAGAGAAAACAGCATTCACATGTCCATCTGGAGTATTTGCATACAGAAGGATGCCATTTGGCCTGTGTAATGCACCTGCAACCTTTCAGAGGTGCATGCTTTCAATTTTCTCTGATATGGTGGAAAAATTTCTGGAAGTCTTCATGGATGACTTTTCAGTGTTTGGAGACTCATTCAGCTCCTGCCTTAACCATTTAGCACTTGTTCTAAAGAGATGCCAAGAGACTAACCTGGTTTTAAACTGGGAGAAGTGTCACTTTATGGTGACTGAAGGAATTGTCCTTGGGCACAAAATCTCGAACAAGGGAATAGAGGTGGATCAAGCTAAAGTTGAAGTAATTGAAAAATTACCACCACCTGCCAATGTTAAGGCAATCAGAAGCTTTCTGAGGCATGCAGGATTCTATAGGAGGTTTATAAAGGATTTTTCAAAAATCGCCAAACCTCTAAGCAACCTGCTAGCTGCTGACACGCCATTTATCTTTGATAAAGAGTGTCTGCAGTCATTTGAGACCCTGAAGGCTAAATTGGTCACTGCACCAATAATCTCTGCACCAAACGGGACATTGCCATTTGAATTGATGTGTGATGCCAGTGACCATGCCATTGGTGCAGTGTTGGGACAAAGGCATGACAAGCTTCTACACGTCATCTACTATGCCAGTCGTGTTCTAAATGACGCACAGAGGAATTACACAACCACAGAAAAAGAGCTACTTGCAGTGGTTTACGCCATTGACAAATTCAGATCCTATTTAGTAGGATCAAAAGTGATTGTGTACACTGATCATGCTGCTCTTAAATATCTACTCACAAAGCAGGATTCAAAACCCAGACTTATAAGATGGGTGTTGCTTCTGCAAGAGTTTGATATAGAAATAAGAGACAGAAAAGGGACAGAAAACCAAGTAGCAGATCACCTGTCCCGAATAGAACCAGTAGAAGGGGCGTCCCTCCCTCTCACTGAGATCTCTAAAACTTTTTCGGATGAGCAACTCTTTGCCATCCAGGAAGTGCCATGGTTTGCAGACATTGCAAACTACAAGGCAGTGAGGTTCATACCCAAAGAATACAGTAGGCAGCAATCAAAGAAATTAATCACAGATGCAAAGTACTATCTTTGGGATGAACCATATCTCTTCAAGAGATGTGCAGACGGAGTAATCTGTAGATATGTGCCTAAGGAAGAAGCACAGAAGATCCTATGGCACTGCCATGGATCACAGTATGGAGGACATTTTGGAAGTGAGCGAACAGCCACAAGAGTCCTCCAATGTGGCTTCTACTGGCCTACTCTCTATAAAGACTCCCGAGTGTTTGTACTTAATTGTGACAGTTGCCAAAGATCTGGCAATCTACCTCACAGTTATGCCATGCCTCAACAAGGGATCTTGGAGATTGAATTGTTTGATGTATGGGGCATTGACTTCATGGGACCTTTCCCACCATCATACTCAAACACTTATATTCTGGTGGCAGTGGATTATGTATCCAAATGGGTGGAGGCTATTGCAACACCCACTAATGACACTAAAACAGTGTTAAAATTCCTCCAGAAATACATCTTCAGCAGATTTGGTATCCCTAGAGTATTAATCAGTGATGGGGGCACTCATTTCTGCAATAAACAGCTTTACTCTGCTCTGGTTCGTTATGGAGTTAGCCACAGGGTAGCTACTCCATATCACCCACAAACTAATGGGCAAGCTGAAGTCTCAAATAGAGAACTCAAAAGAATCCTGGAACGGACTGTAATTAACTATAGAAGGGATTGGGCAAGAAGCTTGGATGATGCTCTGTGGGCATACAGAATAGCATTCAAGACCCCTATAGGGACCTCTCCATACCAGCTTGTGTATGGAAAGGCATGTCACTTGCCAGTGGAACTGGAACACAAGGCCTACTGGGCAACCAGATTCCTGAACCTTGATGCCAAGTTAGCTGGAGAAAAATGATTGCTCCAGTTAAATGAGCTAGAGGAATTTAGACTCAATGCTTTCGAGAATGCAAAAATTTACAAAGAGAAAGCAAAAAGATGGCATGATAAGAAATTGTCATCCAGAGTCTTTAAGCCGGGGCAGAAAGTTCTGCTATTTAATTCTAGGCTCAAATTATTCCCCGAAAAATTAAAATCCCGGTGGAGAGGTCCATATGTAATTACAAACGTATCACCATATGGATACATAGAGCTTCAGGATAATGACTCTAACAAAAAGTTCATTGTTAATGGACAAAGAGTTAAACATTATCTTGAAGGCAATTTTGAGCAAGAATGCTCAAAACTGAGACTTAATTAAAGCTCAGTAATAGTCCAGCTAATGACATTAAAGAAGCGCTTGCTGGGAGGCAACCCAGCCAATCACAAAATTTAATTTTATTTATTTTTGTTGATTTTTACAGGTATGTGTCCAAGTATCTTCAAAGGATAAAAATAGCAATTGATTGAATTCACAGAGTTACAGGGAAATTTGGAAGCTCACTGGCGTGAAAAAGCCAGTAAAAAACATTTTGGGCGTTGAACGCCCAAAAGAAGCACCCACTAGGCGTTCAACGCCAGTAAGGGTAGCCATCTGGGCGTTAAACGCCAGAAAGGAGCATCTTCTGGGTGTTGAACGCCAGAAAGAAGCACCTTCTGGGCGTTTAACGCCAGATTGACAGCGTCCTGGGCGTTCAGAAAAACGCCCAGTGACAAAGGACCTCCTGGCGTTCAACGCCAGAAAGAAGCATCAGCTGGGCGTTGAACGCCCAGGAGAAGCAACAATTGGGCGTTAAACGCCCAAAACATGCACCAGTTGGGCGTTTAACGCCAGGATGGTGGGGAGGAGGTAAAATTCATTTTTTTTTACAAATTTTCTAAATTTTTATGTTTCAATTCATAATTTCTTGCATCAACATGTTTCAAAATGTCATCCTTCAAATCAAATTAGTTTTCTAAGAACCCTAATTTCTAAAATTCCTTTTTCAAAAATTTCAAATATATCTTAATCCATAAGGACAAATTGTTTTCCAATCCAATCCAACTCTTTTAAGTTTGTTTTTAAAACTCAATTATCTTTTTAAAATCTTTTTCAAAATTAAAAATTCAGATTTATCTTTTTAATTATTGTTCATATCTTTCTCTTTTTAAACTATATCTTTCTCTTATCATATCTATCTTTTCTAAATCATATCTTTTATCTTATTCTTTTCTTAATTTCAAAATTTCCCACCCCCTCCCTATATATTGAGTTCGGCGCCCCTCTCATCATCACCATGCAACACTTGCTCTTCTCCTATCCTCTCCTTTCTTCTCTTTTGCTTGAGGACAAGCAAGGCTCTAAGTTTGGTGTGGTTATCCGTGATCACAAAAACATACTCATTAAGATCATGGCTCCTAAAGGAAAACAACCCACCTCAAAAGGCAAGAAAGAGAGTACTCCAAAGCCACTTTGGAATCAAGGGAAGTTCTTAACTAAAGAACATTCAGACCATTACTACAAAATAATGAGTCACAGATCAGTGATCCCGGAAGTCAAATTTGATCTGAAAGAAGATGAATATCCGGAGATCCAAGATCAAATTCGAAATAGGAATTGGGAAATTCTGGCCAATCCTGAAACGAAAGTGGGAAGGAACATGGTTCAGGAGTTCTATGCTAATCTATGGCAGACAGACAGGCAAAGAATAATTGGAGTTGCTCTCTATGACCATCGGACCTTAGTTAGAGGAAAGATTGTTCATACCCATCCTGACAAGATCAGGGAGATATATAAGCTTCCTCAACTGAAAGATGACCCAGACTCCTTTAATAGGAGAATGATGAGGGTAAATAAAGGTCTAGACAAGATTCTAGAGGATATATGCATCCCTAAAGTCAGGTGGACCACCAGCACCACTGGCACCCCAATTCAACTCAAAAGAGAAGATCTAAAACCAGAAGCCAGAGGCTGGCTAGATTTCATTGGGCGTTCCATATTGCCCACCAGCAACCGTTCTAAAGTTACCATTAAAAGAGCAGTAATGATTCACTGCATCATGTTGGGAAAAGAAGTAGAAGTCCATCAACTGATCTCATGTGAGCTATACAAAATAGCAAACAGGAATTCCAAGGACGCCAAATTGGCCTATCCAAGCTTAATTTCTATGCTCTGCAAAGATGCCGGAGTGAAGATGGGAATAACAGAGTATATCCCAGTTGAGAGGCCAATCACTGGAATATCAATGGTCAGACAACAGCAACAAGATGATTCAGCCAAGAGGAGAGCACAGGAAGCCCTCCCAGAACTGCCTCAATTCGAATATTGGGGACATCTTGAGGCTTCTATTTCCAAATTGCAAGAAGCTATGGACCAAATAAAGGAAGAACAGAACAATCAAAGTAGCATGCTTTGCAAACTGCTTAAGGAACAGGAAGAGCAAGGGCGTGATCTAAGGGAGCTGAAGCGCCAAAAATTAATCCTTGAAAAGCACCCCACAGATTAGAGGAACATCTACTCCTCAAAACAACAGGTTGTTGAGTTCCAATTTTTCTGCTTTAACTTAGTGATAGTGTTATTATAGAAATTTACCTTAGGAGATATATAGTAGTAGTAATTAGTATATCTATTTTGATTTTATTTCCAATTAAGCTATAATTTATTTTTCTCATCATCATCAGGCATGAATAAAGTTGTAGATTTTTTTTAGAATAAAGAAGTAATCTATATTTTTCGAGTTCTTAATAATAAAAATTATAATTAACTATGTGTGGTGGCAATACTTTTTGTTCTCTGAATGAATGCTTGAACAGTGCATAACTTGTACTTTGAATTTGATGAATATTGGCTCCTGAAAGAATGAGGAACACGAAAAATATTATTGATGATCTGAAAAATCATGAGCATTGATTCTTGAAGCAAGAGAAAGCAGTCAAAAAAAAATTATTTTTGAATCAAAAGGAATAAAAGCCAAACAGCCCTTAAAACTAAAAGGCAAGGGTGAAAAGGATCCAACGCTTTGAGCATCAGTGGATAGGAGGGTCTAAGGAAATAGTTCCAGGCCTAAGCGGCTAAACCAAGCTGTCCCTAACCATGTGCTTGTGGCATGCAGGTCCAAGTTACAAACTTGAGACTGAGTGGTTAAAGTCGTGATCCAAAGCAAATAGAGTGTGCTCAAGAGCTCTGGACACCTCTGACTGGGGACTCTAGCAAAGCTGAGTCACAATCTGAAAAAGGTTCACCTAGTCATGTGTCTGTGGCATTTATGTATCTGGTGGTAATACTGGAAAACAAAGTGCTTAGGGCCACGGCCAAGACTCATAAAATAACTATGTTCAAGAATCAACATACTACACTAGGAGAATCAATAATACTATCTGAATTCTGAGTTCCTATGGATGCCAATCATTTTGAAATTCAAAGGATAAAGGGAGATGCCAAAACTGTTCAGAAACAAAAAGCTACAAGCCCCGCTCATCTAAAAAAGAATCTGAGCTCCATTTAAAACTCTTAGATATTATTACTTCTTAAATTCTTTCATCCTATTTTATTTATCTAGTTGCTTGAGGACAAGCAACAGTTTAAGTTTGGTGTTGTGATGAGCGGATATTTTATACGCTTTTTGGGGATAATTTCATGTAGATTTTAGCATATTTTAATTGGTTTTTAGTTAAATATTATTAGTTTTTAGGCAAAAATCATATTTCTGGACTTTACTATGAGTTTGTGTGTTTTTCTGTGATTTCAGGTAATTTCTGGCTGAAATTGAGGGAGCTGAGCAAAAATCTGATTTAGGCTGAAAAAGGACTGCTGATGCTGTTGGATTCTGACCTCCCTGCACTCGAAATGGATTTTCTGGAGCTACAGGAGTCTAATTGGCGCGCTCTCAACGGCGTTGGAAAGTAGACATCCAGGGCTTTCCAGAAATATATAATAGTCCATACTTTGCGCGAAGATAGACGACGTAACTTGGCGTTGAACGCCAAGTACATGCTGCTGTCTGGAGTAAACGCCAGAAAAACGTCATGATCCGGAGTTGAACGCCCAAAACACGTCATAACTTGGAGTTTAACTCCAAGAAAAGGCTCTACTCGTGGATAGCTTTAGTCTCAGCCCCAGCACACACCAAGTGGGCCCCAGAAGTGGATTTCTGCACCAATTATCTTAGTTTACTCATATTCTGTAAACCTAGGTTACTAGTTTATTATTTAAACAACTTTTAGAGAATTATTTTGAACCTCATGACATTTTCAAATCTGAATTACATACTTTTTGATGGCATGAGTCTCTAAACTCCATTGTTGGGGGTGAGGAGCTCTGCAGCGTCTCGATGAATTAATACAATTACTTTGTTTTCCATTCAAACACGCTTGTTCTTATCTAAGATGTTCATTCGCGCTTAATTATGGAGAAGGTGATGATCCGTGACACTCTTCACCTTCCCCAATCCATGAACGTGTGCCTGACAACCACCTCCGTTCTACATCAGATTGAATGAGTATCTCTTAGATTCCTTAATCAGAATCTTCGTGGTATAAGCCGGATTGATGGCGGCATTCATGAGAATCCGAAAAGTCTAAACCTTGTCCGTGGTATTCCGAGTAGGATTCTGGGATTGAATGACTGTGACGAGCTTCAAACTCCTGAAGGCTGGGTGTCAGTGACAGACGCAAAAGAATCAATGGATTCTATTCCATCCTGATTGAGAACCGACAGATGATTAGCCGTGCTGTGACAGAACATAGGAACGTTTTCACTGAGAGGATGGGAGGTAGCCATTGACAACAGTGACACCCTACATAGAGCTTGCCATGGAAAGGACCTTGCGTGTGGGAAGAGGATTTCAAGGAAAAGTAGAAATTCAAAGGACAAAGTATCTCTAAAACTCCAACATATTTCTCATTACTGCACAACAAGTAACGCTTTTATTCTCTTTTATTTTTCTAATCTAATAATTCCAACTGATAATTTTAATTAATATCCTGACTAAGAATAATAAGATAAACATAGATCGATTCAAACCAATAATCTCCGTGGGATCGACCCTTACTCACGTAAGGTATTACTTGGACGACCCAGTGCACTTGCTGGTTAGTTGTGCGGATTACAAATTCGTGCACCAGTGCGCGATCTGCAGAATTACAAAAGTCACTGGCAGAGATTCTAGGCCGCATTTCAACCCGGTTTTTGGCCCAGAAACACAGATTAAAGTCAGAGAACTTGCAGAGACTCATTATGCTCTCATAATTCATAATTTGTAGTTTAGATGTAGTTTTTAGAGAGAGAGGCTCTCTCCTCTCTCTTAGGATTTAGAAATTAGGATTTTTAGAAATTAGGATTTAATTCGACTCTTCATCAGGTTCAATATTTCCTTTACTTTATATTTATCTCTTATCCTAGATACTTTAATGCTTTTATTGGTATTTGATTTGTGTTGCCCAATTGGCTTATGAACTTTTCATGTTAGGATTATACATTATTGAGATGTTTTTAGATTTATGATTTCAATTCAGCTTTCCACCTTTTTGGTCTTGGTTAAGAAATCAGTAACTCAGGAGTTATCTTAGCTCAACATAATTGATAACTGTTATCTTTGCTAATTGAATTGAACTTCAATAATCCCAACCTTTTCTTAGGAAATAAATAGGATTCGAAGGTCAAACTAATTAGTCCCTTGACTTTCCTTTGCTTTAGCAAAGGTTAACTAAGTGGAATTAAGATTCAACTTTCATTATTATTGATAAGAATAACTAAGTCTGGACTTCCAATTTCTCATACCTTCTTCAAAGGGTTTGCTTTACAGTATTTATTTATTTTAATTGTCATTTGAATTACTTGTCATACTTCTTCCTTATTTCCAAAACTCCCAATTTTACCTTTTTCATAGCCAATAATAAGAACATACCTCCCTGCAATTCCTTGAGAAGACGACCCGAGGTTTAAATACTCGGTTATCAATTTTAAAGGGGTTTGTTACTTGTGACAACCAAAACGTTTGTAAGAAAGTACTTTTGTTGGTTTAAGAGCTATACTTGCAACGAGTACTTAATTGTAAAGATTCTTAGACCACGCAAAAATCCTCTCTTCACTATCATATGTTGGTCGCCAATGGTCTTGCCCAAGTACATTAAAGGAACATTTCTTAAGTTGGACACAGACATCGCAAAGGAAGGCGGAGTGCAAGAAATGGATGGTGTGCTTTTGTGCGATTACTTAGAACTTATGGCTGGAGAGGAATAGGAGGATCTTCCAAAATAAAGGAAAAGGAGTTGAGGAGATAATCAACATATCCTTTCTGAGTTATAAGGAATGGTTAGGTGTGGATCCCTTTTGTTGTTAATGGCAATGCCGGAAATAACAAAGAGATATGATGCTATGCATTGTTGGGTTAGTTTTATCTGATTTGTATTTTGGTTGTCTGTTCTCTTTGCTCCACTTTATGTGTGGAGCTTTTCTTTCAAAAAAAAAAACTTTTTGAGGAATTTATGATCAGAAGATAACTAATTAGAAGATGTTGGGCAGGGTAATACTAGTGAAGTAAGGAAACCCATATGTAAATCATGATAAAGAAACAGCCTTACATGTGGAGACTAACAAAGAACACATTGGTATTTTTCATAGATTTCTACTACAATTCTCAGTAGTTCCAATGCCTTACTAAAACATAGCATGACATTAGAACAACTAAAACTTACACGTTTGTTCTATTCCGATTCAAAATATCACATTGAAGGTTCAATACAACTAGAGAGTTAGCAAAATTCCCATTAAAAATATAAGATTTTGTTTGTCTACGTTTAGTTTGTTGCTTTTTTGCACAAAAATATAGGAAGTGCTTTTGAATCTATTTCTATTGTATAAAAATAGGATTTTTGCATTTAATGATGGAATTGACGTGACATGCTTTTGAGAGTGTTTCCCGATTTATTTCTTTTAACTCATTAAATACAAGTTATTACGATAAACGAACTATATCAACTTGATTTGGTAGTATTTCTTAATTTATTTATTTTAATATTCTGTTAATATTTTTAATTTATTTCTTTTAATTTATTAAACCAAATTTATTATGTGTACTAATTAATTAATTTGATTAATTTATTAGTCATTAAAATAATAAATCTATGAATAAAATAGGCAACTGAGATATTTTCAACTAATAATCAAATCAAATCATATATATTGAACTAAATTCAAATAATTTGAATTAAGGACTAAATTAAAGTAAGATAATTTCTTATTTATTCAAGTTGAGTGCAATAAATACAAATTAATTTTGTTAGATAATCATAGTTGTATGGTCTACTATATATAGATAGCCACACAAAATTATAAAATTCGTGATTTGTATAGTTCTTGCTATTTCAGCTCTTCTTTTCTGCTTCTTCTTTTTTTTCTTTATGTATAATTTCTTTTATATATAAATGTACCAAAAATAAAAAAGTACGGATGAGTGTTTTATTAATTGTTTATTTGATGAATATATCTCTATTTAGGCATTCTACTACTGTGGATGGAAGTTGACTTGTAGTAGTTCAAAGTGCCCAATGTATTTTTTTATAGTATTAGATAGAAGAATATTTGTTAAAATGAATATTTTCATTGTAATATTTTTTTTTTCAATTGTCATATTTTTATGTCAGTCGTGTAAATTTTTTGAAAGCACAAGATAATAAAATAGGTTGGCGTTAATATCATTAGAAACTAAATTTAATGATTCAAATAAGCACCACTAATTATGTTAAAAAAGTAATTTTGTAATAATAATATGATTTACATATTAATTTCAAAATTAGATTCAATTACACTAAAATTTTAAAGGTAATATAGAATTTGATAATAAAATTAACATTTATTAAAGAAATAAATTTATTTATGGCTATTTCCTAATTATAAATAATAAGATTTATGAAAAATATGAATGTTATTGTTCTTATTAATTAAATCATAATATTAGGTAGTTGATAGTTTTATAGGCAAAAATTATATATTAAAAATTACGTAAAAATTAGCAACGAACAAGCAATAAGAATTTAGAAAAAATCTATTATGTAATACCAATTTCATAATTAAAATATATCACATATCATATTCTCATATATTCTATTTATTATATATTCTATTATATAAAAATCAGGTTTCTGCACTTAATGATGGAGTTGATGTGACATATTTACGAGAGTGTTTAACGATTTGTTTCTTTTAACTCATTAAATATAACTTATTATGATAAATTAACTATATCAACTAATTGATTTGATTAGATATTTAAATATCACATAATTTATTATAATTTATATCAATTTAACTTGGTAGTATTTTTTAATTTATTTCTTTTAATGTTCTCTTAGTATTTATAATTTTTTTTGATTTATTAAACCAAATTAATTATAATAATTATATGTATTAATTAATTAATTAATTAGATTAATTAATTAATCATTAAAATAATAAATATATGAATAAAATAGCTTCTCGAGATATTTTTTACTAATAATTAAATCAAATCAAATAATATATATTGAGCTAAATTTAAATCATAAGAATTAAGGACTAAACTAAAATAAGATAATTTTTTACTTATTCTAATTGAACGCAATAAATATAATTAATTTTGGTAGATAATCATGGTCTTCTGTTCTTCTTTATATAGATAGCCACACAAAATTATAAAAATTATCATTTTTATCACTTTTGCTATTTTAACTCTTTTTTTTATAAATGTACTCAAAATGAGAAGGTTTGGATGAGTGTTTCATTAATTATTTGTTTGCCAATCTGTTATCTTTTACCTAACAAACAATATATTATTTTCATCAGAAGTCATACATAATTAATTGATAATTCTATATATAGAAATACTCATGTGGTAACTAAATACCATATTGTTATCTTGCTAAAGTTAATTATCTTATGATTATGCGAATGTATAGCACTATTAGATGAAAATTGATTGGACTACATTTATTTTCAATGAGGTAGGTGATCTTTTAGGCCTAATCATAGTTAGAATTGAGAAAGGTTTGAAAAATGCTAACAATATAAATACTTTTTATTTTTAATATCCAATAATAATAAATATATATTAAAACTAATATTGTTTCGTATAAAATCATAAAATGTATAACATAGTCAAAATATATCTAATTCGTATTAATTGTCATTGTTTATTAGTTACGTTGTGATAAATCTGGTTATTAAAAAAGATTAACATTAACTTAAATATACACAATATTATTTTATACTTTTCATTTTTATTTTATTATCTTAAAAAGTCATACATATTATAAGAGAACCTCATCTTTTTATCACCGGTTCTTCTACTTAATGGTTTCTATAAAGAAAAAGGCATAATAATATTGTGTTTGGCAAGAATATATAGGATTTTGAAAGGTTGAAGCATAAATTTAGTTCTTAACATATTCGTAGATGAAGTGTAGAGTAGATAAAAAATAGCTAATAAAAGAATAAAAGGTTAAAACTTTCTCAATACTAACCGTCATAGTGTATGAGGTGTTCTATAAGTTTTTTGGATTTGATTGTTTCTTTATTATTATATGTTGTTCTGTTTAATTTATGCTAAAAAGACTTATGATAATTATTTTATCGTGGTAGTGTAAAGTTGTAGGTATTATATTTATTTTGTATGTTCTTAAATCTCATGTCCTTGATAGATATTTGTGACTAGGCCATTATTCAAAGAAATTGGTTTAATATCTATTTTATATTCTATTTAAATTATAATAGTGAGTAAATTATTTTTTAAAATAAATAATACAATTTTTTCATAAAAACAACATTTAAATCATTGTAAAATTAGATTATACCACACATAATGATAAATATCTTGGTATTAGATTTGCTATAAAAACAAATTTTTAGAAATATTAAGTTGTATTATATAATTTAGTTATATTTTTTTTTATCTTCAATCTATATTATTTAGATGGGCATATTTCTAAAAAAGGTTATTCAATTTTTTTTTAAAATATTAAATCAAATCAATTACGAAATAATTAATTAGGTTGATTAAATATCTAGATATTTTATAATTTAATATAATTTAATTTATATAGATATATGACTTTTATAGTTTTATTATTTATTATAATAAATTTTAGATATAATTTTTGTAAGTTATAATTTATTTTTTTATCTATATATTCAACTTTTAAGAATAATTTTTTTAATTTTTTATTTATAAATAAATTATTTCTAATTTAATATATGATTTTTTATGAATTTTTTTTATTGTGCAATTCACTTTAACAAAAATAAATTAGTTTATGAAAATTTAAATTTGAGTGCTTGCTATGGTTAAACTCAAACTTTAATTTATTTTGTCATATTATTATATAAATATTAAATTATTTGATTAAACACTTATTTGATTATGAAATGATATTATATGTTACTTTTATATTGGTAATTAAATTTCAATTACTACACAAATATTATATTTTAGATAATTGTATATTTTTTTATTTTTTTTTAAATTATTATATAATTTTTAGATTATTTAATTATGTTTATTTTTTAAAAGCATTGTCATTATTAGAGAGTAACTAATGTTTGTGATAGTCTAAAATTGAGAAATAAAAATACAAAATATTAATATACTGAATTTTCAAAGTATAAATCTTAAAGTAAATATATGTGATTATAATTAATGATCATAATTAAAAGTATTTAATTTATTTTATTTACTAACATTTTAATTTTTTTATAATATTTTCATAAAACTTGATTAATAGATTCTTTTTCACAATATTTTTCTTAAATTTTTTAACAAAAATTTTTCACAATGTTGATAAGAAATTTTTGATAAGACATTGAATTTTTTAACAAAAATCACTTCTCAAAATATTATGATTTTACAAGTTATAATATGTGAGGTAAATCACTTTTATAAACTATTTGCAAATCAATTTTACGTATATCCCCCAAAGTAAAAAAGGCTACGTGCATGTCTCAATTTATATATCTATGTAAATCAAATTTATAGAGTTCGAATTATGAGTTTTCGTAGTAAATCGAATCCATAAGATTCGAATTACTTAGATGCTATCTATGCTACTAAATCAAATAGAGGAAATTTGATTTACAATGAGCTAAATTGCTACTAAGTGAGTATAAATCAAATCTTATTGCTTCGATTTAGCATGGACCATATAAATCGAAATTTATAGATTCAATTTAGTAAGGAATGACATAATTCAAATTCTTTGAATTCAATTTACTTTCGAATCACAAGGTCAAGTAATTCGAATCTTATAGATTCGATTTACTTCTTATTACCCTAATTCAAATTCATTAAATTCGATTTATATAGAAATGTAAATAGAGACAACTAGATAATGTTTTTGGATTTGGGAGATTTAGGTAATTTTAGGGTGGCTTTGGTTTATCAACGTAAATTAACCTAATATGTGATATTAGTTATTGTTATATATATGAAAAATGTGACTTATTTATGCATTGTTTGGATTAGAAAAATATGTAGAGAAATAAAATGCTGGAGAAGAAAATGGATGAAAAAAAATCAATTTTTCATTGTTTGAATCAACACAGAAATTGAATGAAAAACATAAAAATGTATGTGGAATTCATGTAAATTTTTTCTCTTCAAAGTTGTGAAGAAAATTGATGTAAAAGTGAAAATATGGGTAAAAATACAGAGTTACCATTTGAAATATAATTTATATATAATATATAAAAATATTAATATAATTTTACTCTAATATAATTTTTTCTCTTCTTACTTTTCCTTCCATCCAAGCAAAAGAAAATTCTTACTCTATTTTCTTTCTATTCATTTTTTCCTTCATCTAAACAACACACACAAAAAAAAATTATACTTTTCTTTCTATTTTCTTTCCTCTTATTTTCTATCTTATATCCAAACTATAGTTTAGTATTTATCCATTTATCTTCTATTAATATTATTATAATAAGGATACATGTGACTTTATAATATGATATAACATAAACTTTAATTATCTGAGAATTTATTGAGTAGCTAGAATAGCTCCACATCACGAACCAATGAATGCTAGCAATAGGGATGATCACAAAAACAGCCGAAACGGGTATTTGAAGGGATTACTCGCGTTTTGAGACTAGATGGGGACTCGTGAAATTCTCACGACCTACCATGCGAAAATAGATAGGGACTAGGGTGGCAAACGGGTCGAAATCCATTGGACTGACCCGCATAACCCGCCTAAAAAGACGACTTTGGTTGAAAATTTGAGACCGCTGATGAGCGGATATTTTATACGCTTTTTGGGGGTAATTTCATGTAGATTTTAGCATGTTTTAATTAGTTTTTAGTTAAATATTATTAGTTTTTAGGCAAAAATCATATTTCTGGACTTTACTATGAGTGTGTGTATTTTTCTGTGATTTCAGGTATTTTTTGGCTGAAATTGAGGAAGCTGAGCAAAAATCTGACTTAGGCTGAAAAAGGACTGCTGATGCTGTTGGATCCTGACCTCCCTGCACTCGAAATGGATTATCTGGAGCTACAGGAGTCCAATTGGCGCGCTCTCAACGGCGTTGGAAAGTAGACATCCAGGGCTTTCCAGCAATATATAATAGTCCATACTTTGCGCGAAGATAGACGACGTAACTTGGCGTTGAACACCAAGTACACGCTGCTGTTTGGAGTTAAATGCCAGAAAAACGTCATGATCCAGAGTTGAACGCCCAAAACACGTCATAACTTGGAGTTCAACTCCAAGAAAAGCCTCTACTCGTGGATAGCTTTAGTCTCAGCCCCAGCACACACCAAGTGGGCCCCAGAAGTGGATTTCTGCACCAATTATCTTAGTTTACTCATATTCTGTAAACCTAGGTTACTAGTTTATTATTTAAACAACTTTTAGAGAATTATTTTGTACCTGATGACATTTTCAGATCTGAATTACATACTTTTTGACGGCATGAGTCTCTAAACTCCATTGTTCGGGGTGAGGAGCTCTGCAGCGTCTCGATGAATTAATACAATTCCTTTATTTTCATTTCAAACACGCTTGTTCTTATCTAAGATGTTCATTCGCGCTTAATTATGGAAAAGGTGATGATCCATGACACTCATCACCTTCCTCAATCCATGAATGTGTGTCTGACAACCACCTCCGCTCTACATCAGATTGAATGAGTATCTCTTAGATTCATTACTCGGAATCTTCGTGGTATAAGCCGGATTGATGGCGGCATTCATGAGAATCCGGAAAGTCTAAACCTTGTCTGTGGTATTCTGAGTAGGATTCTGGGATTGAATGATTGTGACGAGTTTCAAACTCCTGAAGGCTAGGCGTTAGTGACAAACGCAAAAGAATCAATGGATTCTATTCCAACCTGATTGAGAACCGACAGATGATTAGCCGTGCTTTGACAGAGCATAGGAACGTTTTCACTGAGAGGATGGGAAGTAGCCATTGACAACGGTGACACCCTACATAGAGCTTGCAATGGAAGGGACTTTGCGTGTGGAAAAGGATTTCAAGGAAGAGTTGAAGTTCAGAGGACAAAACATCTCCAAAACTCCAACATATTTCTCATCACTGCACAACAAGTAACGCTTTTATTTTCTTTTATTTTTCCAATCTAATAATTCCAACTGATAATTTTAATTAATATCCTGACTAAGAATAATAAGATAAACATAGATTGATTCAAACCAATAATCTCCGTGGGATCGACCCTTACTCACGTAAGGTATTACTTGGACGACCCAGTGCACTTGCTGGTTAGTTATGCGGATCACAAATTCGTGCACCAAGTTTTTGGCGCCGTTGCCGGGGATTGTTGAGTTTGAACAATTGAAGGCTTATCTTATTTCTTAGATTAGGAATAATTTATTTTTATTGTCATAGAGTCATTAAATTCTGATAGGATAATTTCTTTTCAAAAACTTCTTTTCAAAAATATTATTTTTCTTAATTAATTGTCAATTTTTCGTGAGTCTAGTGTCTTGTTCTAAGTTTGGTGTCAATTGCATGCTTTTCCTTGTCTCTTAATTTTTTTCGAATTGCATGTTCTTGTTTTTCCTTGATCTTCAAGTTGTTCTTGTTTATCTTTCTTGTTGATCTTGAGTTTTTCTTGTTTTGTGTCTTTTCTTGTTTCACTTGTGTTCTTTTTAAAGCATTAATTTTCCAAAAGGAATATACCTATTCAGAACAAGTGTTACATTTACTCCCAATTGGCTAGAGTATTGTTTTATATTCTTGATGATTGGGCACCAGTTCTTTTGAAAATCTTTTTCAAAAATAATCTTTCTTGATTTAATCTTGTGCCAAACTCTAAGTTTGGTGTTTTCTTGTTAATTTTAATATAATTTTCGAAAATTTGTCTTGGTTTTCTAAAAATTTTAAGTTTGGTGTTCTTTCTTTTGTTCTTGGTGTTCTTGTGAATCTTCAAGGTGTTCTTGAGTCTTTCTTGTGTTTTGATCTTAAAATTTTTAAGTTTGGTGTTCCTTGGTGTTTTCCCTCCAAAATTTTCGAAAATAAGGAACATTGGATCTAAAAATTTTAAATCTTGTGTCTTTTGCATATTTTTCTCTTTCATCATAAAATTCAAAATTCAAAAAAATATATACTTTCTAACTAATTTTGAACTACATTTTTCGAAAATTTTATATAAAAATTCAATTTTCAAATTCAAAATATTTCCAATTTCTTTTATTTATTTCGTTTTTATTTTATTTTATAAAAAATTAATTTTTATAAAATAAATAATATCAATATATATACCATCTCTTTTATTCCATCATGGAACTAAGTGGGAATGAACAGTCCAGGAGGACTTTGGGGTCATATGCTAACCCCACTACTGCTTCATATGGGAGTAGTATCTGTATACCTGATGAGCGGATAATTTGTACGCTTTTTGGCATTGTTTTTAGTATGTTTTTAGTAGTTTTAGTTGAGTTCTTAGTATATTTTTATTAGTTTTTAGTTAAAATTCACTTTTCTGGACTTTACTATGAGTTTGTGTGTTTTTCTGTGATTTCAGGTATTTTCTGGCTGAAATTGAGGGTCCTGAGCAAAAATCTGATTCAGAGACTGAAAAGGACTGCAGATGCTGTTGGATTCTGACCTCCCTGCACTCGAAGTGGATTTTCTGGAGCTACAGAAGCCCAATTGGCGCGCTCTCAACGGCATTGGAAAGTAGACATCCTGGGCTTTCCAGCAATGTATAACAGTCCATACTTTGCCCGAGATTTGATGGCCCAAACCGGCGTGGCAAATCAGCCTCAGAATTTCCAGCGTTTAACGCTGGAACTGGCATAAAACTTGGAGTTAAACGCCCAAACTGGCATGAAAGCTGGCGTTTAACTCCAGAAAAGGTCTCTACACATGAAAGCTTCAATGCTCAGCCCAAGCACACACCAAGTGGGCCCGAAAGTGGATTTTTCTGTCATTTACTCATTTCTGTAAAACCTTAGGTTACTAGTTCACTATTAATAGGATCTTTTGACATTGTATCTGTACCTCATGACACTTTACACGTTTTCTTTGTGTACCTTCCACGGCATGAGTCTCTAAACCCCATGGTTGGGGGTGAGGAGCTCTGCTGTGTCTTGATGGATTAGTGCAATTACTACTGTTTCTTATTCAATCATGCTTGCTTCCATTCTAAGATATCACTTGCTCTTAACCCGGATGAATGTGATGATTCGTGACACTCATCATCATTCTCAACTATGAACGTGTGCCTGACAACCACCTCTGTTCTATCTTAGATTAAGTAGATATCTCTTGGATTCTTTAATCAGAATCTTCGTGGTATAAGCTAGAATTGATGGCGGCATTCAAGAGAATCCGGAAGGTCTAAACCTTGTCTGTGGTATTCTGAGTAGGATTCAATGATTGAATGACTGTGACGAGCTTCAAACTCCTGAGGGCGGGGCGTTAGTGACAGACGCAAAAGAATCATTGGATTCTATTCCGGCCTGATTGAGAACTGACAGATGGATAGCCGTACCGTGACAGGGTGCGTTGAACATTTCCACTGAGAGGATGGGAGGTAGCCATTGACAACGGTGAAACCCTACACACAGCTTGCCATGGAAGGAGCCTTGCGTGTTTGATGAAGAAGACAGTAAGAAAGCAGAGATTCAAAAGATGGAGCATCTCCAAAACCTCAACCTCTTCTCCATTACTGCATAACAAGTACTTATTTCATGTTCCTTTGCTTTTCACAATCAATCCTGATAATTTCTGATATCCTGACTAAGATTTACAAGATAACCATAGCTTGCTTCAAGCCGACAATCTCTGTGGGATCGACCCTTACTCACGTAAGGTATTACTTGGACGACCCAGTGCACTTGCTGGTTAGTTGTGCGGGGTTGCAAAAGTGTGATTGCAATTTCATGCACCAATACCCTCCATTGGAGTTAGTAGCTTTGAGTTGAATCCTCAGCTCATTATCATGGTGCAGCAAAACTGTCAGTATTCTGGTCTTCCACATGAAGAACCTACAGAGTTTCTGGCACAATTTTTGCAAATTGCTGACATAGTACATGATAAGGAAGTGGATCAGGATGTCTACAGATTATTACTGTTTCAATTTTTTATAAAAGATCAAGCTAAGAGGTGGTTAAATAACCAGCCTAAGAACAGCATAAAAACATGGAAGCAGCTGTCAGAAAAATTCCTGAATCACTATTTCCCTCCAAAACGGATGACACAGCTAAGGCTAAGCATCCAAGGCTTCAAACAAGGAGATAATGAATCTCTTTATGATGCCTGGGAGAGATACAGAGAGATGCTAAGAAAATGCCCCTCTGAAATGTTTTCAGAATGAGTGCAATTAGACATCTTCTACTATGGGCTTACAGAAAAAGCTCAGATTTCTCTAGACCACTCAGCTGGTGGATCTATACATATGAGAAAAACAATTGAAGAAGCTCAAGAGCTTATTGATACAGTTGCCAGAAATCAACATCTGTACCTAAGCAGTGAATCTTCCATGAAAGAAGAAGCTAAAACAGTAACTGCTGAACTCAGTCCGGTGGATCAGGCTAATGAATTTAATCAGCAATTAGACTTTCTAACTCAGCAGCTAGCCGAATTCAAGGAAATATTACAGGAAACAAGAATGGCTAACAGGAATATGGAAGTGCAATTAAAGCAGACAAAAAAGCAACTGTCAAAACAAATAGCAGAAGA
Source organism: Arachis stenosperma (assembly GCF_014773155.1). Lineage (NCBI taxonomy): Eukaryota > Viridiplantae > Streptophyta > Magnoliopsida > Fabales > Fabaceae > Arachis > Arachis stenosperma. Next base: position 110,386,379 of record NC_080380.1, on the reverse strand, counting down.
ATGCCAAGCAGTTCAATTAAGAAGTGGGAAAACATTAAATACCTCACTTCAAAGCAGCAGGAAACCAAGAAATGAACAATTGGTTACTCAAAATCCCTCTGAGGACAGTCAGAGCCCAGAGAGGAATAAAGCTGGCGCTGAACGCCCAGACCATGCTCATTCCTGGCGTTCAACGCCAGAGACAAGCATGAATCCGGCATTGAACGCCCAAAGGGAGCATGGTTCTGGCGTTCAAACGCCAGTAACAAACAAGGAGGTGGCGTCTAACGCCACTCCAGCTTCCACCCCTGGCATTCAAATGCCAGTGGGGGATCAGTCACATACAAGTGCTGATGACAACCCTTCTAAAAAGGCTTCCCAACCCACTTCTGTAGGTAATAAACCTGCAGCAACTAAGGTTGAGGAATACAAAGCCAAAATGCCTTATCCTCAAAAACTCCGCCAAGCGGAACAGGATAAGCAATTTGCCCGCTTTGCAGACTATCTCAGGACTCTTGAAATAAAGATTCCGTTTGCAGAAGCACTTGAGCAAATACCCTCTTATGCTAAGTTCATGAAAGAGATCTTAAGTCATAAGAAGGATTGGAGGGAAACTGAAAAAGTTTACCTCACTGAAGAATGCAGTGCAGTCATTCTGAAAAGCTTACCTGAGAAGCTTAAAGATCCTGGGAGCTTTATGATACCTTGCACATTAGAGGGTACTTGTACCAAGCAAGCTCTATGTGATCTTGGGGCAAGTATCAACCTAATACCTGCATCTACTATCAGAAAGCTTGGTTTAACTGAAGAAATCAAACCAACCAGGATATGTCTTCAACTTGCTGATGGCTCCATTAAGTACCCATCAGGCGTGATTGAAGACATGATTGTCAAGGTTGGGCCATTCGCCTTTCCTACTAACTTTGTGGAGCTGGAAATGGAGGAGCACAAGAGTGCAACTCTCATTCTAGGAAGACCTTTCCTAGCAACTGGCCAAACCCTCATTGATGTCCAAAAAGGGGAAGTAACTTTGAGAGTCAATGAGGAGGAGTTCAAGTTGAATGTTGTCAAAGTCATGCAACATCCAGACACCCCAAATGACTGCATGAGTGTTGATATTATTGACTCTCTGGTAAGAGAGGTCAATATGGCTGAGAGTCTCGAATCAGAGCTAGAGGACATCTTTAAAGATGTTCAGCCTGACTTGGAGGAATCAGAGAGAATAGTAGAACCTCTGAAAATCCCTCAGGAAGAGGAGAAACCTCCAAAACCTGAGCTCAAACCATTACCACCATCCCTGAAATATGCATTTCTGGGAGAAGGTGACACCTTTCCTGTAATTATAAGCTCTACCTTAGAGCTACAGGAAGAGGAAGCACTAATTCAAGTGCTAAGGACACACAAGACAGCTCTTGGGTGGTCCATTAGTGATCTTAAGGGCATCAGCCCAACAAGATGCATGCACAAGATCCTATTGGAGGGTGACGCCAAGCCTGTGGTCCAACCACAAAGACGGCTGAACCCAGCCATGAAGGAAGTGGTGCAAAAAGAGGTCACTAAATTACTAGAGGCTGGGATTATTTATCCTATTTCTGACAGCCCCTGGGTAAGCCCTGTCCAAGTCGTCCCTAAAAAGGGAGGCATGACAGTGGTTCACAATGAAAAAAATGAACTGGTTCCTACAAGAACAGTTACAGGGTGGCGTATGTGTATTGATTATAGAAGGCTCAATACAGCCACCAGAAAGGATCATTTTCCCTTACCATTCATAGACCAAATGCTAGAAAGACTAGCAGGTCATGAATACTACTGCTTTCTGGATGGATATTCAGGTTATAATCAAATTGCAGTAGATCCCCAGGATCAGGAGAAAACTGCATTCACCTGCCCATCTGGAGTATTTGCATACAGAAGGATGCCATTTGGCCTGTGCAATGCACCTGCAACCTTTCAGAGGTGCATGCTCTCAATTTTCTCTGATATGGTGGAAAAATTCCTGGAAGTCTTCATGGATGACTTTTCAGTATTTGGAGACTCATTCAGCTCCTGCCTTAACCATTTAGCACTTGTTCTAAAAAGATGCCAAGAGACTAACCTGGTTTTAAACTGGGAAAAGTGTCACTTTATGGTGACTGAAGGAATTGTCCTTGGGCACAAAATCTCAAACAAGGGAATAGAGGTGGATCAAGCTAAAGTTGAAGTAATTGAAAAATTACCACCACCTGCCAATGTTAAGGCAATCAGAAGCTTTCTGGGGCATGCAGGATTCTATAGGAGGTTTATAAAGGATTTTTCAAAAATCGCCAAACCTCTAAGCAACCTGCTAGCTGCTGACACGCCATTTATCTTTGATAAAGAGTGTCTGCAGGCATTTGAGACTCTGAAAGCTAAATTGGTCTCAGCACCAATCATCTCTGCACCAAACTGGGCATTGCCATTTGAACTAATGTGTGATGCCAGTGACCATGCCATTGGTGCAGTGTTGGGACAAAGGCATGACAAGCTTCTGCACGTCATTTACTATGCCAGTCGTGTTCTAAATGACGCACAGAAGAACTACACAACCACAGAAAAAGAGCTACTTGCAGTGGTTTACGCCATTGACAAATTCAGATCCTATTTAGTAGGATCAAAAGTGATTGTGTATACTGATCATGCTGCTCTTAAATATCTACTCACAAAGCAGGATTCAAAACCCAGACTTATAAGATGGGTGTTGCTTCTGCAAGAGTTTGATATAGAAATAAGAGACAGAAAAGGAACAGAAAATCAAGTAGCAGATCACCTGTCCCAAATGGAACCAGTAGAAGGGGCGTCCCTCCCTCTCACTGAGATCTCTAAAACCTTTCCGGATGAGCAACTCTTTGCCATCCAGGAAGTGCCATGGTTTGCAGACATTGCAAACTACAAGGCAGTGAGATTCATACCCAAAGAGTATAGTAGACAGCAAACAAAGAAGCTGATCACGGATGCAAAGTATTATCTTTGGGATGAGCCGTATCTCTTTAAGAGATGTGCAGACGGAGTAATCCGTAGATGTGTGCCTAAGGAAGAAGCACAGAAGATCCTATGGCACTGCCATGGATCACAGTATGGAGGACATTTTGGAAGTGAGCGAACAGCCACAAGAGTCCTCCAATGTGGCTTCTACTGGCCTACTCTCTATAAAGACTCTCGAGTGTTTGTACTTAATTGTGATAGTTGCCAAAGATCTGGCAATCTACCTCACAGTTACGCCATGCCTCAACAAGGGATCTTGGAGATTGAGTTGTTTGATGTATGGGGCATTGACTTCATGGGACCTTTCCCACCATCATACTCAAACACTTATATTCTGGTGGCAGTGGATTATGTATCCAAATGGGTGGAGGCTATTGCAACACCCACCAATGACACTAAAACAGTGTTAAAATTCCTCCAGAAACACATCTTCAGCAGATTTGGTATCCCTAGAGTATTAATCAGTGATGGGGGCACTCATTTCTGCAATAAATAGCTTTACTCTGCTCTGGTTCGCTATGGAGTTAGCCACAGGGTAGCTACTCCATATCACCCACAAACTAATGGGCAAGCTGAAGTCTCAAATAGAGAACTCAAAAGAATCCTAGAACGGACTATAATTAACCGTAGAAGGGATTGGGCAAGAAGCTTGGATGATGCTCTGTGGGCATACAGAACAGCATTCAAGACCCCTATAGGGACCTCTCCATACCAACTTGAGTATAGAAAGGCATGTCACTTGCCAGTGGAACTGGAACACAAGGCCTACTGGGCAACCAGATTCCTAAACCTTGATGCCAAGTTAGCTGGAGAAAAACGATTGCTCCAGTTAAATGAGCTAGAGGAATTTAGACTCAATGCTTTCGAGAATGCAAAGATTTACAAAGAGAAAGCGAAAAGATGGCATGATAAGAAATTGTCATCCAGAGTCTTTGAGCCGGGGCAGAAAGTTCTGCTATTTAATTCTAGGCTCAAATTATTCCCCGGGAAATTAAAATCCCGGTGGAGAGGTCCATATGTAATCACAAGTGTATCACCATATGGATACGTAGAGTTTCAGGATAATGACTCTAACAAAAAGTTCATTGTTAATGGACAAAGAGTTAAACATTATCTTGAAGGCAATTTTGAGCAAGAATGCTCAAAACTGAGACTTAATTAAAGCTCGGTAATAGTCCAGCTAATGACATTAAAGAAGCGCTTGCTGGGAGGCAACCCAGCCAATCACAAAATTTAATTTTATTTGTTTCTGTTAATTTTTACAGGTATAGGTCAAAATATCTTTAAGGTAAAAAAGTAATTGATTGAATTCACAGAGTTACAGGGGAATTTGGAAGTTTACTGGCGAAAAAAAGCCAGTAAGAAATATTTTGGGCGTTGAACGCCCAAAAGAAGCACCCACTGGGCGTTCAACGCCAGTAAGGGTAGCCATCTAAGCGTTAAACGCCAGAAAGGAGCATCTTCTGGGCGTTGAACGCCAGAAAGAAGCACATTCTGGGCGTTTAACGCCAGATTGTCAGCATCCTGGGCGTTCAGAAAAATGCCCAGTGACAAAGGACTTCCTGGCGTTCAACGCCAGAAAGAAGCATCAGCTGGGCGTTGAACGCCCAGGAGAAGCAGCATGTGGGCGTTAAACGCCTAAAACATGCATCGTCTGGGCGTTTAACGCCAGGATGGTGGGGAGGAGGTAAAATTCATTTTTCTTTACAAATTTTCTAAATTTTTATGTTTCAATTCATAATTTCTTGCATCAACATGTTTCAAAATGTCATCCTTCAAATCAAATTAGTTTTCTAAGAACCCTAATTTCTAAAATCCCTTTTTTAAAAATTTCAAATATATCTTAATCCATAAAGACAAATTGTTTTCCAATCCAAACCAACTCTTTTAAGTTTGTTTTCAAAACTCAATTATCATTTTAAAATCTTTTTCAAAATTAAAAATTCAGATTTATCTTTTTAATTATTATTCATATCTTTCTCTTTTTAAACTATATCTTTTTCTTATCATATCTATCTTTTATAAATCATATCTTCTATCTTATCTTTTTCTTATTTTCGAAATTTCCCACCCCCTCCCTATATATTGAATTCGGCGCCCCTCTCATTATCATCATCCCACACTTGCTCTCCTCCTATCCCTCTTCTTTCTTCTCTTTTGCTTGAGGACAAGCAAAGCTCTAAGTTTGGTGTGTTTATCCGTGATCACAAAAACATACTCATTAAGATCATGGCTCCTAAAGGAAAACAACCCACCCCAAGAGGCAAGAAAGAGAATACTCCAAAGCCACTTTGGAATCAAGGGAAGTTCTTAACTAAAGAACATTCAGACCATTACTACAAAATAATGAGTCACAGATCAGTGATCCCGGAAGTCAATTTTGATCTGAAAGAAGATGAATATCCGGAGATCCAAGAGCAAATTCGAAACAGGAACTGGGAAATTTTGGCCAATCCTGAAACGAAAGTGGGAAGGAACATGGTTCAGGAGTTCTATGCTAATCTATGGCAGACAGACAGGCAAAGAATAATTGGAGCTGCTCTCTATGACCATCGGACCTTAGTCAGAGGAAAGATTGTTCATACCCATCCTGACAAGATCAGGGAGATATTTAAGCTTCCTCAACTGAAAGATGACCCAGACTCCTTTAATAGGAGAATGATGAGGGTAAATAAAGGTCTAGATAAGATTCTAGAGGATATATGCATCCCTGAAGTCAGGTGGACCACCAGCACCACTGGCACCCCAATTCAACTCAAAAGAGAAGATCTAAAACCAGTAGCCAGAGGCTGGCTGGATTTCATTGGGCGTTCTATATTGCCCACCAGCAACCGTTCTGAAGTTACCATTAAAAGAGCAGTAATGATTCACTGCATCATGTTGGGAAAAGAAGTAGAAGTCCATCAACTGATCTCATGTGAGCTATACAAAATAGCAAACAGGAATTCCAAGGACGCCAGATTGGCCTATCCAAGCTTAATTTCTATGCTCTGCAAAGATGCCAGAGTGAAGATGGGAATAACAGAGTATATCCCAGTTGAGAGGCCAATCACTGGAATATCAATGGTCAGACAACAGCAACAAGATGATTCAGCCAAGAGTAGAGCACAGGAAGCCCTCCCAGAACTGTCTCAATTCGAATATTGGGGACATCTTGAGGCTTCTATTTCCAAATTGCAAGAAGCTATGGACCAAATAAAGGAAGAACAGAACAATCAAAGTAGCATGCTTTGCAAACTGCTTAAGGAACAAGAAGAGCAAGGGCGTGATCTAAGGGAGCTGAAGCGCCAAAAATTAATCCTTGAAAAGCACCCCACAGATTAGAGGAACATATACTCCTCAAAACAACAGGTTGTTGAGTTCCAATTTTTCTGCTTTAACTTAGTGATAGTGTTATTATAGAAATTTACCTTAGGAGATATATAGTAGTAGTAATTAGTATATCTACTTTGATTTTATTTCCAATTAAGCTATAATTTATTTTTCTCATCATCATCAGGCATGAATAAAGTAGTAGATTTTTTAGAATAAAGAAGTAATCTATATTTTTCGAGTTCTTAATAATAAAAATTATAATTAATTACATGTGGTGGTAATACTTTTTGTTTTCTGAATGAATGCTTGAATAGTGCATAATTTTTATCTTGAATTTTATGAATATTGGCTCCTGAAAGAATGAGGAACACGAAAAATATTATTGATGATCTGAAAAATCATGAAATTGATTCTTGAAGCAAGAAAAAGCAGTAAAAAAAAATTTTTTTTGAATCAAAAGGAATAAAAGCCAGACAGCCCTTAAAACCAAAAGGCAAGGGTGAAAAAGATCCAAGGCTTTGAGCATCAGTGGATAGGAGGGCCTAAGGAAATAGTTCCAGGCCTAAGCGGCTAAACCAAGCTGTCCCTAACCATGTGCTTGTGGCATGCAGGTTCAAGTTACAAACTTGAGACTGAGTGGTTAAAGTCGTGATCCAAGGCAAATAGAGTGTGCTCAAGAACTCTGGACACCTCTGACTGGGGACTCTAGCAAAGCTGAGTCACAATCTGAAAGGGTTCACCTAGTCATGTGTCTGTGGCATTTATGTATCTGGTGGTAATACTGGAAAATAAAGTGCTTAGGGCCACGGCCAAGACTCATAAAATAATTGTGTTCAAGAATCAACATACTACACTAGGAGAATCAATAATACTATCTGAATTCTGAGTTCCTATGGATGCCAATCATTCTGAAATTCAAAGGATAAAGGGAGATGCCAAAACTGTTCAGAAACAAAAAGCTACAAGCTCCGCTCATCTAAAAAGAATATGAGCTCCATTTAAAACTCTTAGATATTATTACTTCTTAATTTCTTTCATCCTATTTTATTTATCTAGTTGCTTGAGGGCAAGCAACAGTTTAAGTTTGGTGTTGTGATGAGCGGATATTTTATACGCTTTTTGGGGGTAATTTCATGTAGATTTTAGCATGTTTTAATTAGTTTTTAGTTAAATATTATTAGTTTTTAGGCAAAAATCATATTTCTGGACTTTACTATGAGTGTGTGTATTTTTCTGTGATTTCAGGTATTTTCTGGCTGAAATTGAGGAAGCTGAGCAAAAATCTGACTTAGGCTGAAAAAGGACTGCTGATGCTGTTGGATCCTGACCTCCCTGCACTCGAAATGGATTTTCTGGAGATACAGGAGTCCAATTGGCGCGCTCGCAACAGCGTTGGAAAGTAGACATCTAGGGCTTTCCAGCAATATATAATAGTCCATACTTTGCGCGAAGATAGACGACGTAACTTGGCGTTGAACGCCAAGTACACACTGCTATTTGGAGTTAAACGCCAGAAACACGTCATGATCCGGAGTTGAACGCCCAAAACACGTCATAACTTGGAGTTCAACTCCAAGAAAAGCCTCTACTCGTGGATAGCTTTAGTCTCAGCCCCAGCACAAACCAAGTGGGTCCCAGAAGTGGATTTCTGCACCAATTATCTTAGTTTACTCATATTCTGTAAACCTAGGTTACTAGTTTATTATTTAAACAACTTTTAGAGAATTATTTTGTACCTGATGACATTTTTAGATCTGAATTACATACTTTTTGACGGCATGAGTCTCTAAACTCCATTGTTGGGGGTGACGAGCTCTGCAGCGTCTCGATGAATTAATACAATTCCTTTATTTTTCATTTCAAACACGCTTGTTCTTATCTAAGATGTTCATTCGCGCTTAATTATGGAGAAGGTGATGATCCGTGACACTCATCACCTTCCTCAATCCATGAACGTGTGTCTGACAACCACCTCCGCTCTACATCAGATTGAATGAGTATCTCTTAGATTCATTACTCGGAATCTTCGTGGTATAAGCCGGATTGATGGCGGCATTCATGAGAATCCAGAAAGTCTAAACCTTGTCTGTGGTATTCTGAGTAGGATTCTGGGATTGAATGACTGTGACGAGCTTCAAACTCCTGAAGGCTGGGCGTTAGTGACAAACGCAAAAGAATCAATGGATTCTATTCCAACCTGATTGAGAACCGACAGATGATTAGCCGTGCTGTGACAGAGCATAGGAACGTTTTCACTGAGAGGATGGGAAGTAGCCATTGACAACGGTGACACCCTACATAGAGCTTGCCATGGAAGGGACTTTGCGTGTGGAAAAGGATTTCAAGGAAGAGTTGAAGTTCAGAGGACAAATCATCTCCAAAACTCCAACATATTTCTCATCACTGCACAACAAGTAACGCTTTTATTTTCTTTTATTTTTCCAATCTAATAATTCCAACTGATAATTTTAATTAATATCCTGACTAAGAATAATAAGATAAACATAGATTGATTCAAACCAATAATCTCCGTGGGATCGACCCTTACTCACGTAAGGTATTACTTGGACGACCCAGTGCACTTGCTGGTTAGTTGTGCGGATCACAAATTCGTGCACCAACCGCCAAACTTAAAAAGTCCATATACCCTGCATCGTCTAATCCATAGGCTTTAGCGGTGCTTTGATGGGGCGGGACAGGCTTCCCTGCTGGGCCAAGCTTTTATTTTGTCAGTGCCATTTTTTTTATAAATTTTTATGATGTTATTAATTTACAAGAGGATGAAGATGATAATTGAAGATGTTCTAAGTTATATTTTGGATTATGTTTTATGTTTGATTGATTATAAACTTGAAGATGTTTAATTATATATTTTGAATAATATTTTGGATAATATTGGTTTATTATTTTGTTTCAAAAAATTTGGTTTATTATTTTGTTTCAAAAAATTTGCTTCGGATAATATTGGTTTATTATTTTGTTTCAAAAAATTTGGTTTATAATTATGTTTATTATATATTTATAATTATAAAGACTTTAATGTGTGTGAATTTAAAAATTATAATTCTTTTATGTTTGTAGAAATTATAAATTTATTAAAATTATTGTGAAATTATACATATTATTTAATATTGAATGGTTTATAAAAAAAAATCATTTCATAAAATCTGAAGTTTTAATAAGTAACAATGTTGATCATATTGTTTTGACTTCAAGAATGAATATGATACCAACAGATAAAATTATCCCAAGTAAATTTTAATAACGACAAAAGTCCATAAGTATTGCTATTAATAAAAAATTAATCTATTTTAAAGATAAATACAATTTTTTTTTACAGATTTCCTAACTCGGCAAATCGAAGATTAATCCACCACATATTAATGCTCTATTTATTAAAGGTATGTCACTAACTAATGAATTGTTATACACACAAGACGAGATTCAAACTCTAAATACTTGTTTAAACAAACAAATAAAATGATCATCCAACTAGTTCAAATTAATTAAAACAAATATTAATTATTTTTAATATATTATATATATTTTTATTTAAATTTTAATTAAAAAATTTATATAATTTTATATATTATCCAGTGTACGGGACATACACTAGTTGATTCAAAATTCAGAAACTAAATTAACAAATGAACATATACGCCATCTTGTGCATCGCATGATTGAAACATTAACGAACCTCTGCAGAACACCAAATAAAGATTCTTCATTTCTCATTTCTCCTCCTTAACTTTGGAGAACAAGTGATTGAGACCAGTTGTCAAAGCTGATGTGGTGGTCAATGATGCTTTCAATATGCGAGAGCCTGATTAAACAAACATAATGCAATATTGTTAGCAAAAGGTGCAAAACAAACTTTCAAGCAATTTAGCAGAGTCCACAAAATTTTCAAAAGTTCAAGAGAAAAAAATTAAAGAATTTTACATTTTCAATTGATGCTTAAAATAAGAAACAAAATTTAGACATACAGTTACCTCATTGATACCAATGCTGACCATTTTCTCCACCAAGTCACAAATGGGAGTATTAGTACTATTTAAAGGAGATATAATAGAAATGGATAACATTGGTGTCACAATTAAATCATCGGTTGCAAAGTATAGTGTTGGTCCTTTAGCAAATCCTTTTTCACTTCCTCCGTTATCTGTGGGATCAAACATATCCAATTCTAAAGCTTCACATCCTCTACATGTGGATAGATAGTGATAGCCGAGTGCCGTGTCAAAATAATACGTTGGAGCATGAGATTCATCAAGTGGAATAATCTGGTTGCTTAATTTGAATTGTGGGGCAAGTAGAGGAGAAACAAGCATGTCTTTCACTTCCTTTGAAACAAAATAATCCTCACTTAAACCAACAATGCTGTTATACAATGCATCCATGCTTCCCATACAAGAATTTCCTTCCAGCAATTTAACAACAGCTCCCAAAGGAAATGTTAGGAAGCTGTAAAGCATGTCAGCAAAATCTTTTTTCCCTTGGACAAACAAAATCCTACTATCAGATTTTCTCTGCACAACTTTCACTTCAATTTTCTTGCTACTACTACCACCTTTAGATGCAATGTCAAACAGACGTATTGGGCTTAAAAATGTCCAAATAGAAGGCTTCTTTTCCAAGAACGCATATGACAGTGTTGTCTTTGAGACCAAACTAATCTTGAGCAATTCCAATACCTAATCAATAATATGCACAGATAAATGGTATAGTCACAATGGAAACTTTTCAATATTTTTCAAAACAAAAAAAAAAAAAAAATGAAGAAATATACTAAGAGAATGAATTCAAGCTTCATGTATAATAACCTGTTTCTTAGTGACATTCACAGTTACTTGTTCCACTGGACGCATGTCATCTGTTCCAGAATCCTTGAACATATCACACATGGCATCCATGGAAATCGGCACAACCTTGAGTTCATCGCTGATTAAAAAGGCCACACCACTCTTAACAAAGCCATCAAAGACATCGGCAGAGAATAGTGGGGAAATAGTTTTTGCACACAATTCCCCACAATAGCTACATTGCTTGTTTGAAAAAGTGCTCGCCTCCACCTTGGTTTGGTGGTGTCTACACCTACGAATGTTGTTGCATACATAGTAGGTTGTGGGTTTTGTGTCATCAATGTTGAGCTTCATTTTCTTTATATAAGGCTCCATGGAGTTTCTCGGTTGCAGTAGCATCTCTTTACACGTTTCAGTAGTCAGATACTCACTTTCATCAAGATTTGCAACACTTGAATAAAGAGAACTTAGTGATCCAACTTTAACTGGCTGCAAATCTTTCTCCTCCTTTGCCACAAGCCTTGCAATGGTTCCCAAAGGAAGAGTAAGGAAGCTAAATAGAACATCAACAAAGTCTTTTCCTGCTTCACCAAACACAACTTTGTTCTTCTCTTTGTTTACTGTCAGTTGATTAAATGTTTACTTGAATATAACCCTTCTATATCTTATATGTGTTAACTTCAAGTACAGTAACGTTTCAAGGAGCTATTATTCATGGATCATTTATCATGGAAGCTCTAAAGTCGTGGCTTTATTTACCGAGGGAGTATAACTTCTTGAAGCTGCTTTGTTTCGGAAATGTGAGATTAATAATTTTTTCAATTACTTATGTGTATATTAAAATTAGTAACTAAAATTAATTTTCAATGTAAAATTGACATTAAAATATAGAATATATATTAAAAAACTAAATTACATATAAATTTATATTTGAATACATAATCATTTATTTTAATGATTGATTTTAGTGTAAATTTTTTTTAAAGAAGGTGAGTTACATACATCTAGTAGTTATCTAGTAGTAGAATTTTGAGTGAAGTAGACAAGCAAGTTAGTATTGTTTAGATTTTGAATGAAGTAAAATTTTATGAGAAGAAATGTTTAAAGGTGATCAAAATTTATTATTTTTTACCATTACTATTAGTTGTTTTTACATGAGGATCAGTATAGAACATAAATAAAAGATAAGACCATAATTTTTGACGTAAGATTTGATTTAAAACCGGAAGAATATTCAGTAATTCAAGTCGAGATCTCCAAATAAAAGTGAACCATCTTGATAAGTCTACCAAAGAATGTGAACTTTACTTTGACCCATGAATTTTATGCTAATGCTTGGTTGAGCCATGAGAAAGAGACTTAAGAACTCAGAGCCAACTTATATGAGTTATGTCCGAGGTCAACCCATTGACTATGGGCCTTAGAGTATCCGAAGGGTTTTCCGCCTTTCTCTTTCACCTCGTTCTTCCGATACAACTTACTGTGAGTATGCCATGAGGATGATGACCAATAAAAAGGAGCAAGATGTGCTCCATAATATTTGTGTTCCTGGGATACAATAAAAACTCGATGCAAGGGATACCAAACCAATTAAAAATGTCGGATCTAGTATCTGTCGTCAAGGGGTGGTTGGATTTTATCCAACATTCAATTTTCCCTACCTCTAATCATTCAGAGGTGACAATGGATCAAGCTGTCTTAGTCTACGCAATCATGATTGGAGAAGAGATTAGAGTGGAGAACCTTATTCTCCCTCACATTTGAATCATGGCATAAAGCTCCGATTAAAAGTAAAGGCTTAGATTCCTAGATCTTATCCATCGTCTTTGTGAGGTTGCTAGGGTGTTTATTGAGCAAGATACCCCTAAAAAAGTAGTAAGGCCTATCACCATGACAGTAATGGAATGAAGAGCGAGAAAATACCACGTTGAAGGACAAAGAGAAGAATCACAACAATAACCTCCCCCTTCTCCTCCTGCACTTGAGCCTCAAGTTGAGCCCAGACAACCCCAAGCCCATAGGATTGATGTGGAAAGGTTCTATCAAGAATTTCAACAATTTCGGTTGGATATGATGGATAAAATAACCTATCTGTGTGCGGCTGACGTTAGGATTTTTGCTAGTAAAGAATTTTATAAAGTCGCGTTGTAAGTATAGATTCTAAACCAACAGAAATCCCTTCGTACAAACGTTTTGGTTGTCACAAGTAACAAACCCCTAAATAAATTGATAACCGAAGTATTTAAACCTCGGGTCGTCTTCTCAAGGAATTGCAGGGAGGTATGTTTTTATTATTGGCTATGAAAAAGGTAAAATTGAGGGTTTTGGAAATAAGGAGGAAGTATGACAAGTAATTCAAATGGCAATTAAAATAAATAAATACTGTAAAGCAAATCTTTTGGCAAGATTTGAGAAATTGGAAGTCCAGACTTAATTACCCTTATCAACAATAATGAAAGTTGAATCTTAATTCCACTTGGTTAACCTTAGCTAAAGCAAAGGAAAGTCAAGGGACTAATTAGTTTGACCTTCGAATCCTATTTATTTCCTAAGAAAAGGTTGGGATTATTGAAGTTCAATTCAATTAGCAAAGATAACAGTTATCAATTATGTTGAGCTAAGATAACTCCTGAGTTACTGATTTCTTAACCAAGACCAAAAGGAAAGGAAATTGAATCTACTGGAATAAAATTGTCTTCATATTGGGAATAATCAATAGCATAAGCAAAAGAAAGTAATGTTAAACTGAATACCTCAAATAACATTAAATAAGAAAATCATCATGAATGTGGCATAAGCCAAATAGGCAACATAACTAATATAAGCATTCAAGTATCTGAAAATAAGAGATAAATATAAAGTAAAAGAACATTGAACCTGATGAAGAGTCGAATTAAATCCTAATTTCTAAAAATCCTACCTAAATCCTAAGAGAGAGGAGAGAACCTCTCTCTCTAAAAACTACATCTAAAACTAAAATTATGAATTATAAGAGCATCCCGAGTCTCTGCAAGTTCCCTGACTTTAATATGTGTTTCTGGGCCGAAAACTGGGTTGAAATGCGACCCAGAATCTCTGCCAGTTTTGTAATTCTACAGATCGCGCACGTCACGCGATCGCGTCATCCATGCGGACGCGTCATTCGCGCTTTTCCCTGCCACGCGTTCGCGTCGTCCACGCTTCCGCGTCACTTGTGCTTTTCCAATCCACGCGGTCGCGTGAGTCATGCGACCGCGTCACTGCGAATTCCTTTCTTCTGCGCTGACGCGTACGCGTCACTTCTCGCTGGTCATCTCCTCAATTTCTTGTGTTCCTTTCATTTTTGCAAGCTTCCTTTCCAATCTCTCACTCATTCATGCCATATAAAGCCTGAAACACTTAACACACAGATCAAGGCATCGAATGGTAATAAGAGAGGATTAAGATTAGCTAAATTAAGACCAAAGAAGCATGTTTTCAATCATGTAATAATTTAAGGAAGGGAATATAAATGCATGCTAATTATATGAATAAGTGGGTAAAGACCATGATAAAATCACACAATTAAACACATTGTAAACCATAAAATAGTGGTTTATCAACCTCCCCACACTTAAACATTAGCATGTCCTCATGCTAAACTCAAGGAGACTAAATAAATGAGTAGGGAAAGGCAAGACTCATGCAATGCAACCTATGAATGTGAATGCAACTACATGCTAAAATGATTCTACCTACTTGGTAAATAAGTAAATAAACCTTTCAAGAATAAATATGAACTGGATTTCACTAATTCAAATCACAAAAATACAATATAAATAACTTGCAAGAAGAAGATAGCTCATGAAAGCAGGGAACATAGAATTAAGCACTGAACCCTTACTAGTAGTGTATATCATTCTAACTCTCAAGTGTCTAGGGTCAATTCTCTCAATTCTCTGCTAATCTTGCTTTCTATAGCTTGCTCTTCATCTAACAATCAAAAAAAATTTAATGCACCAATACACAAATCAAGAGGACTTTTAAGGGTTGTAATGGGGTTAGAGTCAAGGTAGGATTGTATTTGGCCAAGTGGACTAAAATTTGAATCCTTAATTAACATAAACTTTCCACCTAACTTAAGACAATCCATTTAATTAAAATGCAAAATCTAACTTCCCATTAATTGTGATTTCCACATGTTCATGCATCCTAAAATTGAGTTTAGTGCATATTGGTGCACGAAATTGCAATCACACTTTTGCAATCCGCACAACTAACCAGCAAGTGCACTGGGTCGTCCAAGTAATACCTTACGTGAGTAAGGGTCGATCCCACGGAGATTATTGGTTTGAAGCAAGCTATGTTTATTTTATTATTCTTAGTCAGGAATTCAATTAAAATTATCAATTTGAATTATTAGAAAAATAAAAGAGCGTGAATTAATTACTTGTAATGCAGTAATGGAGAATATGTTGGAGTTTTGGAGATGCTTTGTCTTCTGAATTTCTGTAATGTAATATTCCATCCATGGAAAAGTGCAAAGTTCCTTCTATGGCAAGCTGTATGTAGGGTGTCACCATTGTCAGTGGCTACCTCCCATCCTCTCAGTGAAAACGGTCCAGATGCTCTGTCACAGCACGGCTAATCAGTTGTTGGTTCTCGATCATGTTGGAATAGGATCCATTGATCCTTTTGCGTTTGTCATCACGCCCAGCAATCGCGAGTGTGAAGCTCGTCACAGCCATTCAATCCTTGAATCCTACTCGGAATACCACAGACAAGGTTTAGACTTTCCGGATCCTCAAGAGTGGCCGCCATCAATTCTAGCTTATACTATGAAGATTCTGATTAAGGAATCTGAGAGAAGCTCATTCAATCTGATGTAGAACGGAGGTGTTTATCAGACACACGTTCATGGGTTGAGGAAGGTGATGAGTGTCACGGATCATCACCTTCTTCATAATTAAGCGCGAATGAACATCTTAAATAGGAACACACACGTTTGAAGGGAGAAATAGAAACGATTGCATTAATTCATCGAGACGCTGCAGAGCTCCTCACCCCCAACAATGGAGTTTAGAGACTCATGCCGTCAAAGTATATAAAATTCAGATCTGAAAATGTCATGAGTTGCAAAATAAATCTCTAAAAGTTGTTTAAATAGTAAACTAGTAACATAGGTTTACAGAATATGAATAAACTAAGATAATTAGTGCAGAAATCTACTTCTGGGGCCCACTTGGTGTGTTCTAGGGCTGAAACTTAAGCCTCTCACGTGGTTGGGCTGTTTCTGGAG
The DNA here is from genome assembly GCF_014773155.1 of Arachis stenosperma. Classification (NCBI taxonomy): domain Eukaryota; kingdom Viridiplantae; phylum Streptophyta; class Magnoliopsida; order Fabales; family Fabaceae; genus Arachis; species Arachis stenosperma. The sequence continues at coordinate 110,370,026 of NC_080380.1, read as the reverse complement.
TTGAACGCCAGGTTGTAACGTGTTTTGGGCGCTGGACTCCAACTTGTAACCTGTTTCTAGCGCTGGACGCCAGACTGCAACATGGAACTGGCGTTGAACACCAGTTTACATCGTCTATCTTTGCGTAAAGTATGGACTATTATATATTGCTGGAAAGCCCTGGATGTCTACTTTCCAGCCCAATTAAGAGCGCGTCAATTGGACTCCTGTAGCTCCAAAAAATCCCTTCCGAGTGCAGGGAGGTCAGGATCCAACAGCATCAGCAGTCCTTTTTCAGCCTAAATCAGATTTTTGCTCAGCTCCCTCAATTTCAGCCAGAAAATACCTGAAATCACAGAAAAACACAAAAACTCATAGTAAAGTCCAGAAATATGATTTTTGCCTAAAAACTAATAATATTCTACTAAAAACTAATTAAAACATACTAAAATCTACATGAAATTACCCCCAAAAAGCGTATAAAATATCCGCTCATCACAATACCAAACTTAAACTGTTGCTTGTCCTCAAGTAACTAGATAAATAAATTAAGATGAAAAGAAATTAAGAAGTAATAATATCTCAGAATTTTAAATGGAGCTCAGATTCTTATTAGATGAGCGGGGCTTGTAGCTTTTTGGCTTCCAAACAGTTTTGGCATCTCACTTTATCCTTTGAATTTCAGAATGATTGGCATCCATAGGAACTCAGAATTCAGATAGTATTATTGATTCTCCTAGTGTAGCATGTTGATTCTTGAACACAGTTACTTTATGAGTCTTGGCCGTGGCCCTAAGTACTTTGTTTTCTAGTATTACCACCGGATACATAAATGCCACAGACACATAACTGGGTGAACCTTTTCAGATTGTGACTTAGCTTTGCTAAAGTCCCCAATTAGAAGTGTCCAGGGTTCTTAAGCACACTCTTTTTGACTTGGATCACGACTTTAACCACTCAGTCTCAAGCTTTTCACTTGGACCTGCATGCCACAAGCACATGGTTAGGGACAGCTTGATTTAGCCGCTTAGGCCTGGAATTACTTCCTTGGGCCCTCCTATCCACTGATGCTCAAAGCCTTGGATCCTTTTCACCCTTGCCTTTTAGTTTTAAGGGCTATTGGCTTTTGTTCTTTTTCTTGATCCAATGATTCCTTGTAAATTTTTTTTTCACTGCTTTTTCTTGCTTCAAGAATCAAATTCATGATTTTTCTGATCATCAATAATATTTTTCGTGTTCCTCATTCTTTCAAGAGCCAACAATTTTAACATTCATAAAGTTCAAGATAAAAAAAATGCACTGTTTAAGCATTCATTCAGAAGACAAAAAATATTGCCACCACATATTATTAATTATAATTTTTATTATTAAGAACTCGAAAAAGATAAATTACTTCTTTATTCTAATTATCTACTATTTTATTCATGTCTGATGATGATGAGAAAAATAAATTATAACTTAATTGGAAATAAAACCAGAATAGATATATTAATTACTACTACTACTACTATATAACTTCTAAGGTAAATTCCTATAATAACACTATCACAGAGTTAAAGCTAAAATTAGAACTTAACAACCTGTATTTTAGGAAGTGGATGTTCCTTTGATCTGTGGGGTGCTTGGTCCTTCAAGGATTAATTTCTGGCGCTTCAGCTCCCTTAAGTCACGCCCTTGCTCTTCTTGTTCCCTAAGCAGTTTGCAAAGCATGCTACTTTGATTGTTCTGTTCTTTCTTTATTTGGTTCATAGCTTCTTGCAATTTGGAAATAGATGCCTCAAGATGTTCCCAATATTCAAATTGAGGAAGTTCTGGGAGGAATTCTTGTGCTCTCCTCTTGATTGGATCATCCTGCAGCTGTTGTCTTTCCATTGATATTTTAGTGATTGGCCTCTCAACTGAGATATACTCAGTTATTCCCATCTTCACTCCGGCATCTCTGCAGAGCATAGAAATTAAGCTTGGATAGGGAAATCTGGCATCCTTGGAATTCTTGTTTGCTATTTTGTATAGTTCACACGAGATCAGTTGATGGACTTCTACTTCTTTTCCCAACATAATGCAGTGAATCATTACTGCTCTTTTAACAGTAACTTCAGAACGGTTGCTGGTGGGCAATATAGAATACCCAATGAAGTCCAGCCAGCCTCTGGCAGCTGGTTTGAGATCTTCTCTCTTGAGTTAATTTGGGATGCCAGTGGTGCTGGTGGTCCACCTGGCTTCAGGGATGCATATATCCTCTAGAATCTTGTCCAGGCCTTTGTTTACCCGCATCATTCTCCTATTAAAGGAGTCTGGGTCATCTTTCAGTTGAGGAAGCTTAAAGATCTCCCTGATTTTGTCAGGATGGGTGTGAACAATCTTTCCTCTGACTAAGGTCCGATGATCATAGAGGGCAGCTCTAATTATTCTTTGCCTGTCTGTCTGCCATAGATTAGCATAGAACTCCTGAACCATATTCCTTCCCACTTTCGTTTCAGGATTAGCTAGGATCTCCCAGTTCCTGTTTCGAATTTGTTCTTGGATCTCCGGATATTCATCTTCTTTTAGATCGAACTTGACTTCCGGGATCACTGATCTTAGACTCATTATTTTGTAGTAATGGTCTGAATGTTCTTTAGTTAAGAACTTCCCTTGATTCCAAGTGGCTTTGAAATATTCTCTTTCTTGCCTCTTGGGTTGGGTTGTTTTCCTTTAGGGGCCATAATCAAAGTGAGCATGTTTTTGTGATCACGGATAAGCACACCAAACTCAGAGGTTTGCTTGTCCTCAAGCAAAAGAAAAGAGAGAAGAGGGATAGGAGGAGAGCAAGTGTGGAATGGTGGATGATGAGAGGGGTGCCGAAAGTGGATATAAAGGGAGGGGGTGGGTTTTCGAAAATAAGAAAAAGATATAAGATAAAAGATATGATTTATAAAAGATAAATATGATAAGAAAAGGATATAATTTAAAAAGATATGAATGATATTTAAAAATAAATCTGAATTTTTAATTTGAAAAAGATTTTAAAAGATAATTAAGTTTTTAAAAAAAATGGAAAAAGAGTTGGATTGGATTGGAAAAAGGTTTATGTTTATGTATGAAGCTATATTATTTTTGAAAAAGGGATTTTAGAAATTAGGGTTCTTAGAAAACTATTTTGATTTGAAGGATGACATTTTGAAACATGTTTATGCAAGAAATCATGATTTGAAACATAAAAATTTAGAAAATTTGTGAAGAAAAATGAATTTTTATCTCCTCCCCACCATCTTGGCATTAAACGCCCAAATGCTGCATGTTTTGGGCGTTTAACGCCCAATTGCTGCTTCTCCTGGGCGTTCAACGCCCAGCTGTTGCTTCTTTCTGGCGTTGAACGCCAGGAAGTCCTTTGTCACTGGGCGTTTTTCTAAATGCCTAGGATGCTATAATTCTGGCGTTAAACGCCCAGAAGGAGCTTCTTTCTGGCGTTCAATGCCCAGATGGCTATCCTTACTGGCGTTGAACGCCCAGTGGATGCTTCTTTTGGGCGTTCAACGCCCAAAACATTTCTTACTGGCTTTTTCACGCCAGTGAGCTTCCAAATTCCCCTGTAACTCTGTGAATTCAATCAATTGCCATTTTACCTTTTGAAGATACTTTGACATATACCTGTAAAAATCAATTAATTAGCAAAAACAAATAAAATTAAATTTTGTGAATGGCTGGGTTGCCTCCCAGCAAGCGCTTCTTTATTGTCCTTAGCTGGACTATTACTGAGCTCTAATCAAGTCTCAGTTTTGAGCATTCTTGCTCAAAATTGCCTTCAAGATAATGTTTAACTCTCTGTCCATGAACAATGAACTTTTTGTTAGAGTCCTTATCCTGAAGCTCTACGTATCCATATGGTGATACACTTGTAATCACATATGGACCTCTCCACCGGGATTTTAATTTCCCTGGGAATAATTTGAGCCTAGAATTAAATAGTAGAACTTTCTGCCCCGGCTCAAAGACTCTGGATAACAGCTTCTTATCATGCCATCTTTTTGCTTTCTCTTTGTAAATTTTTGCATTCTCGAAAGCATTGAGTCTAAATTCCTCTAGCTCATTTAACTGAAGCAATCGTTTTTCCCCAGCTAACTTGGCATCAAGGTTTAGGAATCTGGTTGCCTAGTAGGCTTTGTGTTCCAGTTCCACTGGCAAGTGACAGGCCTTTCCATACACAAACTGGTATGGGAAGGTCCCTATAGGGGTCTTGAATGCTGTTCTATATGCCCACAGAGCATCATCCAAGCTTCTTGTCCAATCCTTTCTACGGTTAATTACAGTCTGTTCCAGGATTCTTTTAAGTTCTCTGTTAGAGACTTCAGCTTGCCCATTTGTCTGTGGATGATATGGAGTGGCTACCCTGTGGCTAACTCCATAACGAACCAAAGCAGAGTAAAGCTGTTTATTACAGAAATGAGTGCCCCCATCACTGATTAATACTCTAGGGGTACCAAATCTGCTGAAGATGTGTTTCTGGAGGAATTTTAACACTGTTTTAGTGTCATTAGTAGGTGTTACAATAGCTTCCACCCATTTGGATACATAATCCACTGCCACCAGAATATAAGTGTTTGAGTATGATGGTGGGAAAGGTCCCATGAAGTCAATACCCCATACATCAAACAACTCAATCTCCAAGATCCCTTGTTGAGGCATGGCATAACTGTGAGGCAGATTACAAGATCTTTGGCAACTGTCACAATTAAGTACAAACACTCGGGAATCTTTATAAAGAGTAGGCCAGTAGAAGCCACATTGGAGGACTCTTGTGGCTGTTCGCTCACTTCCAAAATGTCCTCTATACTGGGATCCATGGCACTGCCATAGGATCTTCTGTGCTTCTTCTTTAGGCACATATCTACGGATTACTCCGTCTGCACATCTCTTAAAGAGATACGGCTCATCCCAAAGATAATACTTTGCATTTGTGATCAGCTTCTTTGATTGCTGCCTACTGTATTCTTTGGGTATGAATCTCACTGCCTTGTAGTTTGCAATGTCTGCAAACCATGGCACTTCTAGGACGGCAAAGAATTGCTCATCTGGAAAGTTTTCAGAGATCTCAATAAGAGGGAGGGACGCCCCTTCTACTGGTTCTATTCGGGACAGGTGATCTGCTACCTGATTCTCTGTCCCTTTTCTGTCTCTTATTTCTATATCAAACTCTTGCAGAAGCAACACCCATCTTATAAGTCTGGGTTTTGAATCCTGCTTTGTGAGTAGATATTTAAGAGCAGCATGATCAGTGTACACAATCACTTTTGATCCTACTAAATAGGATCTGAATTTGTCAATGGCGTAAACCACTGCAAGTAGCTCTTTTTCTGTGGTTGTGTAGTTCTTCTGTGCGTCATTTAGAACACGACTGGCGTAGTAAATGACGTGCAGAAGCTTGTCATGCCTTTGTCCCAACACTGCACCAATGGCATGGTCACTGGCATCACACATTAGTTCAAATGGTAATGTCCAGTTTGGTGCAGAGATAATTGATGCTGTGACCAATTTAGCTTTCAGAGTCTCAAATGCCTGCAGACACTCCTTATCAAAGACAAATGGCATGTCAGCAGCTAGCAGATTGCTCAGAGGTTTGGCGATTTTTGAAAAATCCTTTATAAACCTCCTATAGAATCCTGCATGCCCTAGAAAGCTTCTGATTGCCTTAACATTGGCTGCTGGTGGTAATTTTTCAATTACCTCTACCTTAGCTTGATCCACCTCTATTCCCTTGTTCAAAATTTTATGCCCAAGGACAATTCCTTCAGTCACCATAAAGTGACATTTCTCCCAGTTTAAAACCAGGTTAGTCTCTTGGCATCTCTTTAGAACAAGTGCCAGATGGTTAAGACATGAGCTGAATGAGTCTCCAAATACTGAAAAGTCATCCATGAAGACTTCCAGAAATTTTTCCACCATATCAGAGAAAATTGAGAACATGCACCTCTGAAAGATTGCAGGTGCATTGCACAAGCCAAATGGCATCCTTCTGTATGCAAATACTCTAGATAGACATGTGAATGCCGTTTTCTCTTGATCCTGGGGATCTACTGCAATTTGATTATAACCTGAATATCCATCCAAGAAGCAGTAGTATTCATGACCTGTTAGTCTTTCTAGCATCTAGTCTATGAATGGTAAAGGAAAATGATCCTTTCTGGTGGCTGTATTGAGCCTTCTATAATCAATACACATACGCCACCCTGTAACTATTCTTGTAGGAACCTGATGAGCGGATATTTTATACGCTTTTTGGGGGAATTTCATGTAGATTTTAGCATGTTTTAATTAGTTTTTAGTTAAATATTATTAGTTTTTAGGCAAAAATCATATTTCTGGACTTTACTATGAGTTTGTGTGTTTTTCTGTGATTTCAGGTATTTTCTGGCTGAAATTGAGGGAGCTGAGCAAAAATCTGAGTTAGGCTGAAAAAGGACTGCTGATGCTATTGGATCTTGACCTTCCTGCACTCGAAATGAATTTTCTGGAGCTACAGAAGTCCAATTGACGGGCTCTCAACGGCGTTGGAAAGTAGACATCCAGGGCTTTCCAGCAATATATAATAGTCCATACTTTGCGTGAAGATAGACGACGTAACTTGGTGTTGAACGCCAAGTACATGCTGCTGTCTGGAGTTAAACGCCAGAAACACGTCATGATCCGGAGTTGAACGCCCAAAACACGTTATAACTTGGAGTTCAACTCCAAGAAAAGCCTCAGTTCGTGGATAGCTTTAGTCTCAGCCCCAGCACACACCAAGTGGGCCCCAGAAGTGGATTTCTGCACCAATTATCTTAGTTTATTCATATTCTGTAAACCTAGGTTACTAGTTTACTATTTAAACAACTTTTAGAGAACTATTTTGTACCTCATGACATTTTTCAGATCTGAATTACATACTTTTTGACGGCATGAGTCTCTAAACTCCATTGTTGGGGGTGAGGAGCTCTGCAGTGTCTCGATGAATTAATACAATTACTTTTGTTTTCCATTCAAACACGCTTGTTCTTATCTAAGATGTTCATTCGCGCTTAATTATGGAGAATGTGATGATCCGTGACACTCATCACCTTCCTCAATCCATGAACGTGTGCTTGACAACCACCTCCGTTCTACATCAGATTGAATGAGTATCTCTTAGATTCCTTAATCAGAATCTTCGTGGTATAAGCAGGATTGATGGCGGCATTCATGAGAATCCGGAAAGTCTAAACCTTGTCTGTGGTATTCTGAGTAGGATTCTGGGATTGAATGACTGTGACGAGCTTCAAACTCCTGAAGGCTGGGCGTTAGTGACAGACGCAAAAGAATCAATGGATTCTATTCCAGCCTAATTGAGAACCGACAGATGATTAGCCGTGCTGTGACAGAGCATTTGGACCATTTTCACTGAGAGGATGGGAAGTAGCCATTGACAACGGTGACACCCTACATAGAGCTTGCCATGGAAGGAACCTTGCGTGTGGGAAAAGGATTTCAAGGAAGAGTTGAAGTTCAGAGGACAAGGCATCTCCAAAACCCCAACATATTCTCCATTAATAAAGTAACAATTCCTTATTCCAAATACTTTGACTTCTTACAATTAAAACCAAATAACCTTATTGGTATCCTGACTAAGATTAATATAATAAACATAGCTTGCTTCAAACCAATAATCTCCGTGGGATCGACCCTTACTCACGTAAGGTATTACTTGGACGACCCAGTGCACTTGCTGGTTAGTTGTACGGATTGCAAATTCGTGCACTAAGTTTTTGGCGCCGTTGCCGGGGATTATTCGAGTTTGAACAACTAAAGGTTTATTTTGTTGCTTAGATTAGGAAGAATTTATCCTTTTTTTTTACTAGAATTGCATCTTTTATTATCCCTTTTTAAAAAAAATTTTTTTTTTCAAAAATATTATTTTTCTTTATCAAATTTTAATTTTTTTCGTGAGTTTAGTGTCTTGTTCTAAGTTTGGTGTCAATTGCATATTTATATTTTTCTTTAAAATTTCGAACTTGTGTTCTTTGTTCTTCATTGATCTTCAAGTTGTTCTTGTTTATTTTTCTTGTTTGATCTTGAGTTTTTCTTGTTTTGTGTCTTTTCTTGTTTTTCTTGTGCTTTTTCAAAACATTACCTTTCAAAAATTATACTTTTATCCATAAAAATAATACATATTTAAAATACGTTACATTTTTAGCTCAGTTGATTATAGCGTGGGTTTATGTTCTTAGCAATTGGGTGCCTTCTTTTTAAAATCCTTTTTCAAAAATAATTTTTCTTGATTTAATCTTGTGCCAAACTTTAAGTTTGGTGTTTTCTTGTTAATCTTTTCATAATTTTCGAAAATTTTATTAAAGTTTTCTAAAAATTTTAAGTTTGGTGTTCTTGTGAATCTTCAAGGTGTTCTTGAGTTTTTCTTGTGTCTTGATCTTAAAATTTTTAAGTTTGGTGTTCCTTGGTGTTTTCCCTCCAAAATTTTCGAAAATAAGGAGCATTAGATCTAAAAATTTTAAGTCTTGTGTCTTTTATGTGTTTTTCTCTTTCATCATAAAATTCAAAATTCAAAAAAATATCTTTTCTAACTAATTTTGAACTATTTTTTTGAAAATTTTTTATAAAAATTCAGATTTCAATTTTAAAATTTTTCAATTCTTATCTTTTTAAGTTTTTTTTTTTAAAAAAATTTTTTTATCTTTTTCAAAAATAGCCTAACCACTTTCTCTCTCCTCACTTTTTCAAAAATCTTCATAAAATATTTTCAAATTCTTATTACTTTTTTTTATTTTAATTTTCTTATTTTATCTTATTTTTATTTTGGTTTTTATTTTATTTCGAATTTTTTATTTATAAACTAAAAATTTAAATCCACATTACCCCTTTACTCCAACATGGACATAAGCGGAAATGAACAGTCCAGGAGGACTCTGGGGTCATATGCTAACCCCACTACTGCTTCATATGGGAGTAGTATCTGTATACCCTCCATTGGAGTTAGTAGCTTTGAGTTGAATCCTCAGCTCATTATCATGGTGCAGCAAAACTGCTAGTATTCCGGTCTTCCACAGGAAGAACCTACAGAGTTTCTGGCATAATTTTTACAAATTGCTGACACAGTACATGATAAGGAAGTAGATCAGGATGTCTACAGATTATTACTGTTTCCATTTGCTGTAAAAGATCAAGCTAAGAGATGGTTAAATAACCAGCCTAAGAATAGCATAAAAACATGGAAACAGCTGTCAGAAAAATTCCTGAATCACTATTTCCCTCCAAAACGGATGACACAACTACGGCTAAGCATCCAAGGCTTCAAACAAGGAGATAATGAATCCCTTTATGATGCCTGGGAGAGATACAGAGAGATGCTAAGAAAATGCCCCTCTGAAATGTTTTCAAAGTGGGTGCAATTAGACATCTTCTACTATGGGCTTACAGAAAAAGCTCAGATTTCTCTAGACCACTCAGCTGGTGGATCTATACATATGAGAAAAACAATTGAAGAAGCCCAAGAGCTTATTGATACAGTTGCCAGAAATCAGCATCTGTACCTAAACAGTGAATCTTCCATGAAAGAAGAAGCTAAAACAGTAACTACTGAACTCAATCCGGTAGATCAAGCTAATGAATTCAATCAGCAGCTGGACTTTCTAACCCAGCAGCTAGCCGAATTCAAGGAAATACTCCAGGAAACAAGAATGGCTAACAGGAATATGGAAGTACATTTAAAGCAAACAGAAAAGCAACTATCAAAACAAATAACAGAAGAATGCCAAGCAATTCAATTAAGAAGTGGGAAAACATTAAATACCTCACTTCAAAGCAGCAGGAAGCCAAGAAATGAACAAATAGCTACTCAAAATCCCTCTGAGGACAATCAGAGCCCAGAGAAGAATAATGCTGGCGCTGAACGCCCAGCCCATGCTCATTTCTGGCGTTCAACGCCAGAAACAAGCATGAATCCGGCGTTGAACGCCCAAAGGGAGCATAGTTCTGGCGTTCAGACGCCAGTAACAAATAAGGAGGTGGCGTCTAACGCCACTCCAGCTTCCACCCCTGGCATTTAAATGCCTGTGGGGGATCAGTCACATACAAGTGCTGATAACAACCCTTCTAAAAAGGCTTCCCAACCCACTTCTGTAGGTAATAAACCTGCAGCAACTAAGGTTGAGGAATACAAAGCCAAAATTCCTTATCCTCAAAAACTCCGCCAAGCGGAACAGGATAAGCAATTTGCCCGCTTTGCAGACTATCTCAGGACTCTTGAAATAAAGATTCCGTTTGCAGAAGCACTTGAGCAAATACCCTCTTATGCTAAGTTCATGAAAGAGATCTTAAGTCATAAGAAGGATTGGAGAGAAATTAAAAAAGTTTACTTCACTGAAGAATGCAGTGCAGTCATTCTGAAAAGCTTACCTGAGAAGCTTAAAGACCCCGGGAGCTTTATGATACCATGCACATTAGAGGGTAATTGTACCAAGCAAGCTCTATGTGATCTTGGGGCAAGTATCAACTTAATACCTGCATCTATTATCACAAAGCTTGGTTTGACTGAAGAAGTCAAACCAACCCGGATATGTCTTCAACTTGCTGATGGCTCCATTAAATACCCATTAGGCGTGATTGAAGACATGATTGTCAAGGTTGGGCCATTTGCCTTTCCTACTGACTTTGTGGTGCTGGAAATGGAGGAGCACAAGAGTGCAACTCTCATTCTAGGAAGACCTTTCCTAGCAACTGGCCGAATCCTCATTGACGTCCAAAAAGGGGAAGTAACCCTGAGAGTCAATGAGGAGGAGTTCAAGTTGAATGTTGCCAAAGCCATGCAATATCCAGACACCCCAGATGACTGCATGAGTATTGATATCATTGACTCTCTGGTAAGAGAGGTCAATATGGCTGAGAGTCTCGAATCAGAGCTAGAAGACATCTTTAAAGATGTTCAGCCTGATTTGGAGGAATCAGAGAGAATAATTGAACCTCTGAAAATCCCTTAGGAAGAGGAGAAACCTCCCAAACCTGAGCTCAAACCATTACCACCATCCCTGAAATATGCATTTCTAGGAGAAGGTGATACCTTTCCTGTAATCATAAGCTCTACCTTAGAGCCACAGGAAGAGGAAGCACTAATTCAAGTGCTAAGGACACACAAGACAGCTCTTGGGTGGTCCATCAGTGATCTTAAGGGCATTAGCCCAGCCAGATGCATCCACAAGATCCTATTGGAGGGTGACGCCAAGCCAGTGGTCCAACCATAAAGGCGGCTGAATCCAGCCATGAAGGAAGTTGTGCAGAAGGAGGTCACTAAATTACTAGAGGCTGGGATTATTTATCCTATTTCTGACAGCCCCTGGGTAAGCCCTGTCCAAGTCGTCCCTAAGAAGGGAGGCATGACAGTGGTTCATAATGAAAAAAATGAACTGGTTCCTACAAGAACAGTTATAGGGTGGCGTATGTGTATTGATTATAGAAGGCTCAATACAGCCACCAGAAAGGATCATTTTCCTTTACCATTCATAGACCAGATGCTAGAAAGACTAGCAGGTCATGAATACTACTGCTTCCTGGATGGATATTCAGGTTATAATCAAATTGCAGTAGATCCCCAGGATCAAGAGAAAACGGCATTCACATGCCCATCTGGAGTATTTACATACAGAAGGATGCTATTTGGCTTGTGCAATGCACCTGCAATCTTTCAAAGGTGCATGTTCTCTATCTTCTCTGATATGGTAGAGAAGTTTCTGGAAGTCTTCATTGATGACTTTTCAGTATTTGGAGACTCATTCAGCTCCTGCCTTAACCATTTAGCACTTGTTCTGAAAAGATGCCAAGAGACCAACCTAGTTTTAAACTGGGAAAAATGTCACTTTATGGTGACTGAAGGGATTGTCCTTGGGCATAAAATTTCAAACAAGGGAATAGAGGTGGATCAAGCTAAAGTTGAAGTAATTGAAAAATTACCACCACCTGCCAATGTTAAGGCAATCAGAAGCTTTTTGGGGCATGCAGGATTCTATAGGAGGTTTATAAAGGATTTTTCAAAAATTGCAAAACCTCTGAGCAATCTGCTAGCTGCTAACATGCCATTTGTGTTTGACACAAAGTGTCTGCAGGCGTTTGAGACCCTGAAAGCTAAGCTGGTCACAGCACCAGTTATTTCTGCACCAGACTGGACATTACCCTTTGAACTAATGTGTGATGCCAGTGACCATACCATTGGTGCAGTATTAGGACAGAGGCATAACAACCTTCTGCATGTCATTTATTATGCTAGCAGTGTTTTAAATGATGCCCAGAAAAATTACACAACCACAGAAAAAGAATTACTTGCAGTGGTTTATGCCATTGACAAGTTTAGATCCTACTTAGTAGGATCAAAAGTGATTGTGTACACTGACCATGCTGCTCTTAAATATCTACTCACAAAGCAGGATTCAAAGCCCAGGCTCATAAGATGGGTGTTGCTTCTGTAAGAGTTTGATATAGAAATAAGAGACAGAAAAGGAACAGAGAATCAAGTAGCTGATCACCTGTCCCGGATAGAACCAGTAGCAGGAGCATCCCTCCCTCCTACTGAGATCTCTGAAACCTTTCCGGATGAGCAATTATTTGCTGTTCAGGAAGCTCTGTGGTTTGCAGACATTGCAAACTATAAGACACAAGGTTCTCTTTTTGTAACAATAGAGAGGAAGCATGAAAAGCTTCTCTCACTGTAGAGTCAACCAAAGCCCCCACAGTCCAACTCTAAGTTTGGTGTTGGGAGGCCACAACCAAACTCTAAGTTTGGCGTTGAACCCCCACATTCAAACTCTAAGTTTGATGTTAGGAGGTCCCTACCTTGCTCTGATTATCTGTGAGACTCCATGAGAGCTCACTGTCCAGCTAAGGACAATAAAGAAGCGCTTGCTGGGAGGCAACCCAGCCAATCACAAAATTTAATTTTATTCGTTTTGATTAATTAATTGATTTTTACAGGTATATGTCAAAGTATCTTCAAGGTAAAATAGCAATTGATTGGATTCACAGAGTTACAAGGGAATTTGGAAGCTCACTGGCGTGAAAAAAAAGCCAGTAAGAAACATTTTGGGCGTTGAACGCCCAAAAGAAGCACCCACTGGGCGTTCAACGCCAGTAAGGGTAGCCATCTGGGTGTTAAACGCCAGAAAGGAGCATCTTCTGGGCGTTGAACGCCAGAAAGAAGCACCTTCTGGGCGTTTAACGCCATATTGACAGCATCCTGGGCGTTCAGAAAAACGCCCAGTAACAAAGGACTTCCTGGCGTTCAACGCCAGAAAGAAGCAACAGCTGGGCGTTGAACGCCCAGGCGAAGCAGCAATTGGGCGTTAAACGCCCAAAACATGCAGCATTTGGGCGTTTAACGCCAGGATGGTGGGGAGGAGGTAAAATTCGTTTTTCTTCACAAAATTTCTAATTTTTATGTTTCAATTCATGATTTCTTGCATAAACATGTTTCCAAATATCATCCTTCAATTTCAAAAATTTTAATTCTAATTTCTAAGAACCCTAATTTCTAAAATCCCTTTTTCAAAAATATTACATGCATCTTAATCCATAAAAACAAATTGTTTTCCAATCCAATCCAACTCTTTTTTTTAAGTTCTTCAACACTTAATTATCTTCTAAAATCTTTTTCAAATTAAAAATTCAGATTTATTTTTAAATATCATTCATATCTTTTTAAATTATATCTTTTTCTTATCATATTTATCTTTTATAAATCATATATTTTATCTTATATCTTTTTTTTTAAATCTTTTTCAACTCATCATATCCTTTGAATTTCGAAATTGCCTCTCCCTCTATTCCTCTCTTATCCTTTCTTTTGCTTGACGACAAGCAAACCTCTAAGTTTGGTGTGATTTGCCATGATCATTGAGCTAAAACTCATCAAGATCATGGCACCTAAGGAAACAGGAAGAGCAAGGATGTAACTTGAAGGAACTGAAGCGTCAGAAATTATATCTTGAAGGACCAAGCACCCCACAGACTAGAGGAACATCCACTTCCCAAAATAAAGGTCGTTGAGTTCTAATCTTTGCCTTAACTCTGTGATAACTGTTCTTATTAGAAATTTACCTTAGAAGTTATATATTAGTAGTAGTAATTAGTATCTCTACTTTGATTTTAATTCCAATTAAGTTATAATTTATTTTTCTCATCATCATCAAACATGAATAAAATAGTAGATTTTTAGAATAAAGAGGCAATATTTTTTTCGAGTTCTTAATAAGAAAAATTCTAATTATTTATATATGGTGGCAATACTTTTTGTCTTCTGACTGAATGCCTGAACAGTGCATATTTTTGATATTGAATTTTATGAATGTTAAAATTATTGGCTCCTGAAAGAATGATGAACAAGAGAAATGTTATTGATATCTGAAAAATCACAAAATTGATTCTTGAAGCAAGAAAAAGCAGTGAAAAACAAGCTTGCAAAAAAAAAAAAAGCAAAAGAGGTAGAAAAAGCAAATAGCCCTTTAAACCAAAAGGCAAGGGTGAAAAGGATCCAAGGCTTTGAGCATCAATGGATAGGAGGGCCCAAGGAAATAAATCCAGGCCTAAGCAGCTAAATCAAGCTGTCCCTAACCATGTGCTTGTGGCATGCAGGTCCAAGTGAAAAGCTTGAGACTGAGTGGTTAAAGTCGTGATCCAAAGCAAAAGAGTGTGCTTAAGAACTCTGGACACCTCTAATTGGGGACTTGAGCAAAGCTAAGTCACAATCTGAAAAGGTTCACCCAGTTATGTGTCTGTGGCATTTATGTATCCGGTGGTAATACTAGAAAACAAAGTGCTTAGGGCCACGGCCAAGACTCATAAAGTAGCTGTGTTCAAGAATCAACATACTAAACTAGGAGAATCAATAATACTATCTGAATTCTGAGTTCTTATGGATGCTAATCATTCTGAATTTCAAAGGATAAAGTGAGATGCCAAAACTGTTCAGAAGCAAAAAGCTACTAGCCCCGCTCATCCAATTAGAATCTGAGCTTCACTTAAAACTCTGAAATATTATTGCTTCTTAATTTCTTGTTATCCTATTTTATTTATCTAGTTGCTTGAGGACAAGCAACAGTTTAAGTTTGGTGTTGTGATGAGCGGATATTTTATACGCTTTTTGGGGGTAATTTCATGTAGATTTTAGCATGTTTTAATTAGTTTTTAGTTAAATATTATTAGTTTTTAGGCAAAAATCATATTTCTGGACTTTACTATGAGTTTGTGTGTTTTTCTATGATTTCAGGTATTTTCTGGCTGAAATTGAGGGAGCTGAGCAAAAATCTGAGTTAGGCTGAAAAAGGACGGCTGATGCTGTTGGATCCTGACCTCCCTGCACTCGAAATGAATTTTCTGGAGCTACAAGAGTCCAATTGGCGCGCTCTTAATGGCGTTGGAAAGTAGATATCTAGGGCTTTCCAGCAATATATAATAGTCCATACTTTGCGTGAAGATAGACGACGTAACTTGGTATTGAACGCCAAGTACATGCTGCTGTCTGGAGTTAAACGCCAGAAACACGTCATGATCCGGAGTTGAACGCCCAAAACACGTTATAACTTGGAGTTCAACTCCAAGAAAAGCCTCAGTTCGTGGATAGCTTTAGTCTTAGCCCCAGCACACACCAAGTGGGCCCCAGAAGTGGATTTCTGCACCAATTATCTTAGTTTATTCATATTCTGTAAACCTAGGTTACTAGTTTACTATTTAAACAACTTTTAGAGAACTATTTTGTACCTCATGACATTTTTCAGATCTGAATTACATATTTTTTGACGGCATGAGTCTCTAAACTCCATTGTTGGGGGTGAGGAGCTCTGCAGTGTCTCGATGAATTAATACAATTACTTTTGTTTTCCATTCAAACACGCTTGTTCTTATCTAAGATGTTCATTCGCGCTTAATTATGGAGAAGGTGATGATCCGTGACACTCATCACCTTCCTCAATCCATGAACGTGTGCTTGACAACCACCTCCGTTCTACATCAGATTGAATGAGTATCTCTTAGATTCCTTAATCAGAATCTTCGTGGTATAAGCAGGATTGATGGCGGCATTCATGAGAATCCGAAAAGTCTAAACCTTGTCTGTGGTATTCTGAGTAGGATTCTGGGATTGAATGACTGTGATGAGCTTCAAACTCCTGAAGGCTGGGCGTTAGTGACAGACGCAAAAGAATCAATGGATTCTATTCCAGCCTAATTGAGAACCGACAGATGATTAGCCGTGCTGTGACAGAGCATTTGGACCATTTTCACTGAGAGGATGGGAAGTAGCCATTGACAACGGTGACACCCTACATAGAGCTTGCCATGGAAGGAACCTTGCGTGTGGGAAAAGGATTTCAAGGAAGAGTTGAAGTTCAGAGGACAAGGCATCTCCAAAACCCCAACATATTCTCCATTAATAAAGTAACAATTCCTTATTCCAAATACTTTGACTTCTTACAATTAAAACCAAATAACCTTATTGGTATCCTGACTAAGATTAATAAAATAAACATAGCTTGCTTCAAACCAATAATCTCCGTGGGATCGACCCTTACTCACGTAAGGTATTACTTGGACGACCCAGTGCACTTGCTGGTTAGTTGTACGGATTGCAAATTCGTGCACCAAGTTTTTGGCGCCGTTGCCGGGGATTATTCGAGTTTGAACAACTAAAGGTTTATTTTGTTGCTTAGATTAGGAAGAATTTATCCTTTTTTTTACTAGAATTGCATCTTTTATTATCCCTTTTTAAAAAAAAATTTTTTTTTTCAAAAATATTATTTTTCTTTATCAAATTTTAATTTTTTTCGTGAGTTTAGTGTCTTGTTCTAAGTTTGGTGTCAATTGCATATTTTATATTTTTCTTTAAAATTTTTGAACTTGTGTTCTTTGTTCTTCATTGATCTTCAAGTTGTTCTTGTTTATTTTTCTTCAGTGAGGTAAACTTTTTCAGTTTCCCTCCAATCCTTCTTATGACTTAAGATCTCTTTCATGAACTTAGCATAAGAAGGTATTTGCTCAAGTGCTTCTGCAAACGGAATCTTTATTTCAAGAGTCCTGAGATAGTCTACAAAGCGGGCAAATTGCTTATCCTGTTCCGCTTGGCGGAGTTTTTGAGGATAAGGCATTTTGGCTTTGTATTCCTCAACCTTAGTTGCTGCGGGTTTATTGCCTACAGATGTGGATTGGGAAGCCTTTTTAGATGGGTTGTTATCAGCACTTGTATGTGTCTGATCCCCCACTGACATTTGAATACCAGGGGTGGAAGCTGGAGTCGCGTTAGACGCCAGCTCCTTATCTATTTCTGGCGTCTGAACGCCAGAACTGTGCTCCCTTTGGGCGTTCAACGCCAAATCCTTGCTTGTTTCTGGCGTTGAACGCCAGGAATGAGCATGGTTTGGGCGTTCAGCGCCAGCATTATTCCTCTCTGGGCTCTGATTGTCCTCAGAGGGATTTTGAGTAGTCATTTGTTCATTTCTTGGCTTCCTGCTGCTTTGAAGTGAGGTATTTAATGTTTTCCCACTTCTTAATTGAACTGCTTGGCATTCTTCTGTTATTTGTTTTGACAGTTGCTTTTCTGTTTGCTTTAACTGTACTTCCATATTCCTGTTAGCCATTCTTGTTTCTTGTAGTATTTCCTTGAATTCGGCTAGCTGCTGAGTTAGAAAATCCAGCTGCTGATTGAATTCATTAGCCTGATCTACAGGACTGAGTTCAGCAGTTACTGTTTTAGCTTCTTCTTTCATGGAAGATTCACTGCTTAGGTACAGATGCTGATTTCTGGCAACTGTATCAATAAGCTCTTGAGCTTCTTCCGCGCGGTCACGTCGCTGACGCGTACGCGTCACTTCTCGCTGGTCATCTCCTCAATTTCTTGTGTTCCTTTCATTTTTGCAAGCTTCCTTCCCAATCTCTCACTCATTCATGCCCTATAAAGCCTGAAACACTTAACACACAGATCAAGGCATCGAATGGTAATAAGAGAGGATTAAGATTAGCTAAATTAAGACCAAAGAAGCATGTTTTTAATCATGTAATAATTTAAGGAAGGGAATATAAATGCATGCTAATTATATGAATAAGTGGGTAAAGATCATGATAAAACCACACAATTAAACACATTGTAAACCATAAAATAGTGGTTTATCAACCTCCCCACACTTAAACATTAGCATGTCCTCATACTAAACTCAAGGAGACCAAATAAATGAGTAGGGAAAGGCAAGACTCATGCAATGCAACCTATGAATGTGAATGCAACTACATGCTAAAATGATTCTACCTACCTGGTGAAAAAGTAAATAAATCTTTCAAGAATAAATATGAACTGGATTTCACTAATTCAAATCACAAAAATACAATATAAATAACTTGCAAGAAGAAGATAGCTCATGAAAGCAGGGAACATAGAATTAAGCACTGAACCCTTACTAGTAGTGTATATCATTCTAACTCTCAAGTGTCTAGGGTCAATTTTCTCAATTCTCTGCTAATCTTGCTTTCTATAGCTTGCTCTTCATCTAACAATCAACAAATATTTAATGCACCAATACACAAATCAAGAGGTCTTTTAAGGGTTGTAATGGGGTTAGAGTCAAGGTAGGATTGTATTTGAATCCTTAATTAACATAAACTTTCCACCTAACTTAAGACAATCCATTTAATTAAAATGCAAAATCTAACTTCCCATTAATTGTGATTTCCACATGTTCATGCATCCTAAAATTGAGTTTAGTGCATATTGGTGCACGAAATTGCAATCACACTTTTGCAATCCGCACAACTAACCAGCAAGTGCACTGGGTCGTCCAAGTAATACCTTACGTAAGTAAGGGTCGATCCCACGGAGATTATTGGTTTGAAGCAAGCTATGTTTATTTTATTATTCTTAGTTAGGAATTCAATTAAAATTATCAGTTTGAATTATTAGAAAAATAAAAGAGCGTGAATTAATTACTTGTAATGCAGTAATGGAGAATATGTTGGAGTTTTGGGGATGCTTTGTCTTCTGAATTTTTGTAATGTAATATTCCATCCATGGAAAAGTGCAAAGTTCCTTCTATGGCAAGCTGTATGTAGGGTGTCACCATTGTCAGTGGCTACCTCCCATCCTCTCAGTGAAAACGGTCCAGATGCTCTGTCACAGCACGGCTAATCAGCTGTTGGTTCTCGATCATGTTGGAATAGGATCCATTGATCCTTTTGCGTTTGTCATCACGCCCAGCAATCACGAGTTTGAAGCTCGTCACAGCCATTCAATCCTTGAATCCTACTCGGAATACCACAGACAAGATTTAGACTTTCCGGATCCTCAAGAGTGGCCACCATCAATTCTAGCTTATACCACGAAGATTCTGATAAAGGAATCTGAGAGAAACTCATTCAATCTGATGTAGAACGGAGGTGTTTGTCAGGCACACGTTCATGGGTTGAGGAAGGTGATGAGTGTCACGGATCATCACCTTCTTCATAATTAAGCGCGAATGAACATCTTAGATAGGAACACACACGTTTGAAGGGAGAAATAGAAACGATTGCATTAATTCATCAAGACGCTGCAGAGCTCCTCACCCCCAACAATGGAGTTTAGAGACTCATGCCGTCAAAGTATATAAAATTCAGATCTGAAAATGTCATGAGTTGCAAAATAAATCTCTAAAAGTTATTTAAATAGTAAACTAGTAACCTAGGTTTACAGAATATGAGTAAACTAAGATAATTGGTGCAGAAATCCACTTCTGGGGCCCACTTGGTGTGTGCTGGGGCTGAGACTTAAGCCTCTCACGTGCTTGGGCTGTTTCTGGAGTTGAACGCCAGGTTGTAACGTGTTTTGGGCGCTGGACTCCAACTTGTAACCTGTTTCTAGCGCTGGACGCCAGACTGCAACATGGAACTGGCGTTGAAAGCCAGTTTACGTCATCTATCTTCGCGAAAAGTATGGACTATTATATATTGCTGGAAAAATTCCTTCCGAGTGCAGGGAGGTCAGGATCCAACAGCATCAGCAGTCCTTTTTCAGCCTAAATCAGATTTTTGCTCATCTCCCTCAATTTCAGCCAGAAAATACCTGAAATCACAGAAAAACACACAAACTCATAGTAAAGTCCAGAAATATGATTTTTGCCTAAAAACTAATAATATTCTACTAAAAACTAATTAAAACATACTAAAATCTACATGAAATTACCCCCAAAAAGCGTATAAAATATCCGCTCATCACATATGCATTGATACCAACACTTACTTTGGGGCATTTTGTCCCCTTTTATTAATTGCTCTTTTTTTTTTCTTTTTCACTTTTTTTATTATTTTTTTCTTTTTCTTTTTATTTTTTCTCAATGCATATGATTAAAATATTGAATGCAATAACATGTGCTCAACCATTATTTTGCACATTTTCACTAAAATACACAACACCCAATTATTCAAACCAAATAATTTCAAACCCAACTTTCCCACACTTAAATCATGAGCAGTTTTACTAGTCTAAGCTAACCAAGGATTCAAATTAAGGACATTATTATTTTCCGCTTAGAGTTAGTAATGAGCTAAAGTAAAGAATAAATGGGTATATTAGGCTCAAATTGGTTTGCAAAGGATAATGAAAGGGTAAGGCCATATGGGCATGTAAGGTTAGTGAAACAAAGGCCTCAATCATATCAGTGCATGCATACATCAAACAATAGAAATATAGAATTAAGCAAGACAAAGATCACAATTTTAGAGAGAAAACACACACCAAAAATAAAATATTGGTTGATAAAATGCAACCAATCAAATAGGCTCAAAATCTCACTGGTTTTGTGTGTTCGAGCTCTAAACTATATTCCAAAATAATATTTCTTCAAACAAGTTTTTTTTTTCAAAAAGTTTTATTCAAATTAGTGAAATACTATAAAAATTTCTTGAAAAAGAAAATATTACTTTAACCCAGTGGTAAAATATGCACAAAAAACAAACATGCAATCAAACATGTAAATGCAACAATGAAAAACAAAAATTGGTGTTGAGAAGGGACTAACTAACCTGTGGAGATCGTTATCGACCTCCCCACACTTAAAGATTGCACCGTCCTCGGTACATGCTGAGATGTGCAGGTGGACGGGGGTTGTGGGTTCCTCAGCCGGTGCTCGTTGTAGAAGCTTTCTCTTTATCCGTTCTGGTGGCCAGCTTGAAAAAGGGAGAAGAGAAAGGGACATGAAGTCAAAGGGGTAGAGCAAGGGGGAGGGCAGTACTAGTAAGAATCATGCCAAAATAAAGAAGAATGTCATTAACACATGGTCGTGACTCCAAGAAATTAGGACAACAATAAAAACAGGACATGATAAATTGAGGCAAGTAAATGCAAGATGTTTATTGGCATGATGGCAAAGGCATGAGTAGCACAAATCAAGCATTAAAAGCCATAATGTATTATTAGTCATGAGAAACTAACAATAACGTTTGTATTGACAATTATATTTAATTAATAAAATATAAAAAGGGTTTTGTGAAAAGCAAGCATTTATAGTAGTAGATTAAAAGAAGTCTTAAAAAATAGTGCACAATGCCATACCGGCGTTTTCACAAACACAAAGCATGCATGGTAAATAAGCTATTTGAAAGTATTAAATTGAACATGCAAGTAACCCTTTAAAAAGTAATATATAATTGTCAAATAATCCACAAAAATATAGAAAAAATAATGACCCAAATAAAATTCCAACACTAATGAAAATAATGCAATGAATGAAAGTATGCAATTAAGTAAAAGAAAATGAAAGATAAGAAGAATGAGAAGGGGAAGAAGGGAAGAAGAAGTAACTAAGAAAGGAGGGAGGAAAAATTAGGACTGGGGAAGAAAAGATAAAATATTTTGGCATATTAGGTTAAGGTGTGCGACGCTGGCAACGCGGTCGCGTGGGTGACGCGGCCGCGTAGTGCACAATAAGGTCAGGCGACGCGGACGCGTGGGTTACGCGATCGCGTCATTTGATTTGTGCTAGTGGCGCGAGTGCAGCCTCGCATTCGCACAACTCTCTGTTTGAATTGCATGTTGCCAAAAATCTGGGTGACGCGATCGCGTGGGTGACGCGATCACGTGGATGGCCATTTTTGAAAGACGACGTAGCCGCGTGGGGCACGCGTTCGCGTGGGAGGGCTTGGGCTTCTAGCACGAGTCCAGCCCAATTCCAGCACAACTTTCGGCCATGTACCTTGTTGACGTCGATTTTCATGGCACGCGGCCGCGTGGGTGACGCGGTCGTGTGGGAGGCCAAAGTTCCACATGACGCGGTCGCGTGGGGTCAAATTATGCTAATGGCGCGCCTCCAGCCACGCTCTCGCGTGACTCTCTGTTCAATTCTTTTCTTTCCAACGCACTAGTGACGCAGATGCGTTAACGACGCTGCCGCGTCGTGTGCGTGTTTTTTCCTTTTTTTTATGCAGAATGCAAAATGCAATGCTAATATGAATGTTATGCAAAACTCCAGGTTCAATACAATAAAATAAAATAGAACTTGAAAACAAATAAAAATGAGAAAAAAACGATCATACCATGGTGGGTTGTCTCCCACCTAGCACTTTTAGTTAAAGTCCTTAAGTTGGACATTTGATGAGCATCTTGTTATGGTGGCTTATGCTTGAATTCGTCCAGAAATATCCTCCGGGGTCCCAAACTAGGCATGTAAAGCTGCTGAGCAGCTTTAAACAGATTCTCAGGCTCCCGGAGTGTTGAATGTCAGAATAGACTCCAGGATCCCAAACCTCTCTTCTACACCCGTGTTTGTTTTGATCTGCATTTTTCCAGTCGGGTGATAAGTAATCCGAATTCTCACTGCAGTGACCAAACAACTTCTGAGATCCTTTCAAGTGAGCTTGACACCAATTTCTGCACCTCAAATTGAAGTGCAAAACCTCATTGGATCTTGCATACCAGCACTGAGTGCGAGTCATTTCCCTTTTTCTCTTAAAGCCGCAGAGAGCTCTAAGCTGGCCATCTGTCTCAAGCAAACCATATTCAAGTGGGAAATTGAAGATGAAAGTCAAGGATTTTACCCACTTGAAGCTTGTGTTGAGTGGTAGTGGCCTCGGGATAGGTGGTTCCAGTGATTCTGTAAGTTTTACTCCCTTGTGATCTTCAGTGAATTCCTCCACTTCCTTGCAAATTTCTTCCACTTCAACCATATCTTGATCAGAGTCTTTAAGTTCTCCCTCATCATCGCTCAAGTCATATATTGGAGGTTGAGAAAAATCTACCTCAGCATCATCTTCATATTCACTTGGGGAAGATTCTTCTGTCTCAAAGAAATCACTTGCGGATGCAATTTCGTCACTAAGAGAACAGGACTCGTGATCATCATCATCAAGGAAACCTGCGTCCTGGGTTATTCCGTCCAGTACTTCATAAGATATTTGCATTGGAGGCGGTGCAAAATCCTCCTCAGCGTCAATTGTAGCATCCTCGATGGAGTCTTCCATGACTGTGTGTTCCCATGGAGGTTCAGCATCTCCTAAATCTTCAACCAACTCTTCCTCTTCTATAATGATAGCATCCTCTACTTGTTCCAGTACGAAGTTATGCTCTATGCTGTCCACTGGAGCTTCTCGTGTCTTCTCCACAATACATTCTTCATTAGATTCACCACATGAAGCCATGGGAGTCTGTTGAGTGTCCGAACGTCTGGAAGATAATTGATTTATTGCTTGCGCTAGTTGATAAAGGGTTACATTAAATTGGTTTACTGATTCTTCGAGGCGAACCTATGATTCTGGCTTTGATGGATATGGGCATGGTGTATGGGGGAGTGGTGGTTCTTGGGAGTAATTGGATTGGTGTTGGGGTGGATAAGGATTGTACGGTGGCGAATGGTGAAAAAGAGCTTGTGAGTATGGTGGATTGAGGTTGTGTTGAAAGAATGGTCTCTGAGCATAGGGTGGGGCTTGTTGGTAGCTACAAGGCGGTCCACCAAATCTATCAGTTGGGCATGCATTGTAAAATGGTCTTTGTCCATGATATCTAGGAGGATGTTGTTGCCTAAAGAGGTGGTCAGATCCTTGTGGCTCCATCCATCTTTGATTGCTTAGACCTTGATGCATAGTCCTGTTATAGCTTCCTGATAAGCGGATAATTTATACGCTTTTTGGCATTGTTTTTAGTATGTTTTTAGTATATTTTAGTTAGTTTTTATTATATTTTTATTAGTTTTTAGTTAAAATTCACTTTTCTGGACTTTACTATGAGGTTGTGTGTTTTTCTGTGATTTCAGGTATTTTCTGGCTGAAATTGAGGGACCTGAGCAAAAATCTGATTCAGAGGCTAAAAAGGACTGCAGATGCTGATTGGATTCTGACTTCCCTGCACTCGAAGTGGATTTTCTGCAGCTACCGAAGCCCAATTGGCACGCTCTTAATTGCGTTGGAAAGTAGACATCCTGGGCTTTCCAACAATGTATAATAGTTCATACTTTGCCCGAGATTTGATGGCCCAAACAAGCATTCCAATTCAGCTCAAGAATTCTGGCGTTTAACGCCGGAACTGGCACAAGAATGGGAGTTAAACGCCCAAACTGGCACAAAAGCTAGCGTTTAACTCCAAGAAAAGTCTCTACACATGAAAGCTTCAATGCTCAACCCAAGCACACACCAAGTGGGCCCGGAAGTGGATTTTTATGTAATTTACTCATCTTTGTAAACCCTAAGCTACTAGTTCTCTACAAATAGGACCTTTTGCTATTGTATTTTCATCTTGGTTCTTCTGGTTCCCTCTCTGGGGCCGAAGCCAATGATCACCATTATCACTTATGTATTTTCAATGGTGGAGTTTCTACACACCATAGATTAAGGTGTGGAGCTCTGCTGTACCTCAAGTATTAATGCAATTACTATTGTTCTTCTATTCAATTCAGCTTATTCTTGTTCCAAGATATCACTTGTTCTTCAACTTGATGAATGTGATGATCCGTGACACTCATCATCATTCTCACCTATGAATGTGTGCCTGACAACCACCTCCGTTCTACCTTAGATTGAGTGGATATCTCTTGGATCCCTTAATCGGAATCTTCGTGGTATAAGCTAGAATTGATGGCGGCATTCAAGAGAATCCGGAAGGTCTAAACCTTGTCTGTGGTATTCTGAGTAGGATTCAAGGATTGAATGACTGTGACGAGCTTCAAACTCGCGATTGTGGGGCGTTAGTGACAGACGCAAAAGAATCACTGGATTCTATTCCGACATGATCGAGAACCGACAGATGAATAGCCGTGCTGTGACAGAGTGCGTTGAACATTTTCACTGAGAGGACGGGACTGTAACCACTGCCAACGGTGATGCCCAACATACAGCTTGCCATGGAAAGGAGTAAGAAGGATTGGATGAAGACAGTAGGAAAGCAGAGAGACGGAAGGGACAAAGCATCTCCATACGCTTATCTGAAATAATCACCAATGAATTACATAAGTATCTCTATCCTTATTTTATGTTTTATTCATCTTTTAATTATCAATCCTCCATAACCATTTGAATTCGCCTGACTGAGATTTACAAGATGACCATAGCTTGCTTCATACCAACAATCTCCGTGGGATCGACCCTTACTCGCGTAAGGTTTATTACTTGGACGACCCAGTGCACTTGCTGGTTAGTTGTGCGAAGTTGTGATAAAGAGTTGAGATTGCAATTGAGCGTACCATGTTGATGGCGCCATTGATGATCACAATTTCGTGCACCAAGTTTTTGGCGCCGTTGCCGGGGATTGTTTGAGTTTGGACAACTGACGGTTCATCTTGTTGCTTAGATTAGGTATTTTTCTTCAGAATTTTTAAAAATGAATTCTAGTGTTTCAAGGTGATGTACTTATCATCACCAAAGCTGATTGATTCTCATCAATTTAGCTCTTGAATGTAATGTCCTGCTGAAGCCTGGCTAGCCATGTCTAATTTCTTTAGACTAAAGCTTTAGACTAACATTGCATGATTCTTGGAATTCTTATTAAAAATTTTAGATCTCTTTATTTTCTTTTTCCATATAATTTTCGAAAAATCCAAAAAAAAATTACAAAATCATAAAAACCAAAAATATTTCTTGTTTGAGTCTAGTGTCTCATTTTAAGTTTGGTGTCAATTGCATGTTTCTATTCTTCTTGCATGTTTCGAATTCATTCATGTGTCTTCATTGATCTTCAAGTTGTTCTTGATGATTTTCTTGCTCTGATCTTTAAATTCTCTTGTTTTGAGTGTTTTGGTGTTTCTCATATGCATTCTCAATTTGTTAATGTCAATAGTATACAAACTTCTAAGTTTGGTGTCTTGCATGCATTGTTTATTTGATCTTAGTTGCATTTTGATTATTCCTCATTATTAAAAATTCAAACAAAATTTTAATTTGTGTCTTTTCAAGTCAATAATACAGGGAATTGAAGATTCAGAACATACAGCAGAGGAATTACACAGAAAAAGCTGGGCGTTCAAAACGCCCAGTGAGGAAGGAAAACTGGCGTACCCTGGCTGGGCGTTTAACGCCCAAAAGGGTAGTGTTTTGGGCGTTTAACGCCAGGATGGCACAAGAGGGAAGATTTTGTTTTTAATGCAAATTTTTTTTCAAGTTTTCAAAATTTTTCAAAATCAAATCTTTTTCAAATCATATCTTTTCAATCATATATTTTCAAAATCAATTTCTTTCCATTTTCAAAAATACTTGCTAACAATTAATGATTTGATTCAACATTTCAAGTATGTTGCCTTTTCTGTTGAGAAAGGTTTAATGTCTGAATCATATCTTTTAAATTTCTTGTTAGCCAAGTCATTAATTTTCAAAATCAAATCTTCTTAAATTGTTTTTCAATCATATCTTTTTGAAACCATAACTTTTCAATCATATCTTATTAATCACATCTTTTTCAAAATAGTTTTCAATCATATCTTTTTGATTTCTACTTTCAAAAATCTTTTTCAATTTTACTTAATTTCTTTCCCAAACTTAGTTTTCAAAAATCAATTACTTTTTTTCAAAATTTCTTTTAAATAATTCACTTTAATTTTCGAAAATGTCTTCCCCTCTTCTCACATCCTTCTATTTATAGACTAACACTCCTCCTCAATGCACAATTCGAACTCTATCTCTCTTGATAAGTTCGAATTCTTCTACCTTCTCCTTATATTCTTCTTTTCCTCTGACACTTCAAGGAATCTCTATACTATGACATAGAGGATTCCATATTTTCTTGTTCTCTTCTCTTTCATATGAGCAGGAGTAAAGACAAAAGCATTCTTGTTGAGGCTGACCCTGAACCTGAAAGGACCTTGAAGTGAAAGCTAAGAGAAGCTAAAGCACAACTCTCTGTAGAGGACCTAACAGAAATCTGCAAACAAGAAGAAGACATGGCAACCGAACACAACAATAATGCCAACAATGCAAGGAAGGTGCTTGGTGACTTTACTGCACCTACTCCCAACTTCTATGGGAGAAGCATCTCTATCCCTGCCATTGGAGCAAACAACTTTGAGCTTAAGCCTCAATTAGTTTCTCTAATGCAACAGAATTGCAAGTTCCATAGACTTCCATTGGAAGATCCTCATCAGTTTTTAGCTGAATTCTTGCAAATTTGTGACACTGTCAAGACTAATGGGGTTGACCCTGAGGTCTACAGACTTATGCTATTCCCTTTTGCTGTAAGAGACAGAGCTAGGATATGGTTGGACTCACAACCTAAAGAAAGCCTGAACTCTTGGGAAAAGCTAGTCAATGCCTTCTTGGCAAAGTTCTTTCCACCTCAAAAATTGAGTAAGCTTAGAGTGGAAGTCTAAACCTTCAGACAGAAGGAAGGTGAATCCCTCTATGAAGCTTGGGAAAGATACAAACAATTGATCAGAAAGTGTCCCTCTGACATGCTTTCTGAATGGAGCATCATAGGTATCTTCTATGATGGTTTGTCTGAACTGTCCAAGATGTCATTGGACAGCTCTGCTGGAGGATCTCTTCATCTGAAGAAGACGCCTGCAGAAGCTCAAGAACTCATTGAAATGGTTGCAAACAACCAATTCATGTACACTTCTGAAAGGAATCTTGTGAACAATGGGATGAATCAGAAGAAATGAGTTCTTGAGATTGATACTCTGAATGCCATATTGGCTCAGAACAAAATATTGACTCAGCAAGTCAATATGATTTCTCAAAGTCTGTCTGGAATGCAAGCTGCACCAGGCAGTACTAAGGACGCTTCATCTGAAGAAGAAGCTTATGATCCTGAGAACCCTTCAATGGAAGAGGTGAATTACATGGGAGAACCCTATGGAAACACCTATAACCCTTTATGGAGAAATCATCCAAATCTCTCATGGAAGGATCAACAGAGACCTCAACAAGGTTTCAACAACAATAATGGTGGAAGAAACAGGTTTGGCAATGGCAAGCTTTTTCCATCATCTTCTCAGCAACAGACAGAGAATTCTAAGCAGAGCCACTCTGACTTAGCAACCATGGTCTCTGATCTAATCAAAACCACTCAAAGTTTCATGACTAAAACAAGGTCCTCCATTAGAAACTTGGAGGCACAAGTGGGTCAGCTGAGTAAGAAAGTTACTGAACTCCCTCCTAGTACTCTTCCAAGCAATACAGAAGAGAATCCAAAAGGAGAGTGTAAGGCCATCAACATGGCCAAATTTGGAGAGGAGAAAGAGGCAGTGATCGCCACTGAGGAAGACCTCAATGGACGTCCACTGGCCTCCAATGAGTTCCCTAATGAGGAACCATGGGAATCTGAGGCTCACACTAAGACCATAGAGATTCCATTGGATTTACTTCTGCCATTCATGAGCTCTGATGAGTATTCTTCCTCTGAAGAGGATGAATATGTCACTGAAGAGCAAGTTGCTAAGTACCTTGGAGCAATCATGAAGCTAAATGACAAGTTATTTGGTAATGAAACTTGGGAGGATTAACCCCTTTTGCTCACCAAAGAACTGGATGACTTGACTAGGCAGAGATTACCTCAAAAGAGACAGGACCCTGGGAAGTTCTCAATACCTTGTACCATAGGCACCATGACCTTTAAGAAGGCTCTGTGTGACTTAGGGTCAAGTATAAACCTCATGCCTCTCTCTGTAATGGAGAAGCTAGGGATCTTTGAGGTGCAAGCTGCAAGAATCTCACTAGAGATGGCAGACAACTCAAGAAAACAAGCTTATGGACTTGTAGAGGATGTTCTGGTAAAGGTTGAAGACCATTACATCCCTGCTGATTTCATAGTCCTAGAGACTAGGAAGTGCATGGATGAATCCATCATCCTTGGCAGACCCTTCCTAGCCACAGCAAAGTCTGTGATTGATGTTGACAGAGGAGAATTGTTCATTCAAGTGAATGAAGAATCTTTTGTATTTAAGGCTCAAGAATATCCCTCTGTTACCATGGAGAGGAAGCATGAAGAGCTTCTCTCAAAACAAAGTCAAACAGAGCCCCCACAATCAAACTCTAAGTTTGGTGTTGGGAGGCCACAACCAACTTCTAAGTTTGGTGTTGAACCCCCACATTCAAACTCTAAGTTTGGTGTTGGGAGGTTCCAATATTGCTCTGAACATCTGTGAGGCTTCATAAGGGCCCACTGTCAAGCTACTGACATTAAAGAAGCGCTTGTTGGGAGGCAACACAATGTTATATTTATCTACTTTCCTTTGTTATTTTATGTTTTCTGTAGGTTGATGATCATGTGAAGTCACAAAATCAATTGAAAAAGCAAAAACAAAATGAAAAACGGAAAGAAAAATAGCACACCCTGGAGGAAAACCTTGCTGGCGTTTAAACGCCAATAAGGGCAGCAAATGGGCGTTTAACGCCCAGTCTGGCACCATTCTGGGCGTTTAACGCCAGAAAGGGGCACCAGACTGGCGTTAAACGCCAGAAATGGGCACCAGCCCGGCATCTAATGCCAGAATTGGCAGAAGGAGCATTTTTGCTCGCCATTTGGTGCAGGGATGAATTTTCCTTGACACCTCAGGATCTGTGGACCCCACAGGATCTCCACCTACCCCACCACTCTCTCTCTTCTTCACCAATCACCTCAACACATCTTCCCCAAAAACCCTCACCTATCAAATCCCACTATTCTCTTCACCACTCACATCCATCCCTCATAAAACCCCACCTACCTCACCATTCAAAAATTCAAACCACTTTCCCTCCCAAACCCACCCATAATGGCCGAACCATACACCACCTCTCCACTCCTATATAAACCCATCTTCACTCCTTCATTTTCACACAACCTAAACACTACTTCTCCCACTTGGCAGAACCACAAAACCCACCTCCATCTCCTCTATTTCTTCTTCTTCTACTTTCTTCTTTCTTCTTTTGCTCGAGGACGAGCAAACCTTCTAAGTTTGGTGTGGTAAAAGCATTGCTTTTTGTTTTTCCATAACCATTTATGGCATCTAAGGCCGGAGAAACCTCTAGAAAGAGGAAAGGGAAGGCAAAAGCTTCCACCTCCGAGTCATGGGAGATGGAGAGATTTATCTCAAGGGTGCATCAAGACCACTTCTATGAAGTTGTGGCCATGAAGAAGGTGATCTCTGAGGTCCCTTTCAAACTCAAAAAGAGTGAATATCCGGAGATCCGACATGAGATCCGAAGAAGAGGTTGGGAAGTTCTTACCAACCCCATTCAACAAGTCGGAATCTTAATGGTTCAAGAGTTCTATGCCAATGCATGGATCACCAAGAACCATGATCAAAGTGTGAACCCGGACCCAAAGAATTGGCTTACAATGGTTCGGGGGAAATGCTTAGATTTTAGTCCGAAAAATGTAAGGTTGGCATTCAACTTGCCCATGATGCAAGGAGATGAACACCCTTACACTAGAAGGGTCAACTTTGATCAAAGGTTGGACCAAGTCCTCATAGACATTTGTGAAGAGGGCGCTCAATGGAAGAGAGATTCAAAAGGGAAGCCGGTTCAACTGAGAAGGCATGACCTCAAGCCCGTGGCTAGGGGATGGTTGGAGTTTATCCAACGCTCAATCATTCCCACTAACAACCGGTCTGAAGTTACTATAGACCGGGCTATCATGATTCATAGCATCATGATTGGAGAGGAAGTAGAAGTTCATGAGGTTATAGCCCAAGAACTTTATAAGGTGGCGGACAAGTCCTCTACCTTAGCAAGGTTAGCCTTTCCTCATCTCATTTGTCACCTCTGTTATTCAGTTGGAATTGACATAGAGGGAGACATCCTCATTGATGAGGACAAGCCCATCACTAAGAAAAGGATGGAGCAAACAAGAGATCCCACTCATTATGAAATCCCTGAGATGCCTCAAGGGATGCACTTTCCTCCACAAAACTATTGGGAGCAAATCAACACCTCCCTAGGAGAATTAAGTTCCAACATGGGACAACTAAGGGTGGAGCACCAAGAACATTCCATCCTCCTCCATGAAATTAGAGAAGATCAAAGAATCATGAGAGAGGAGCAACAAAGGCAAGGAAGAGACATTGAGGAGCTCAAGCACTCCATAAGATCTTCAAGAGGAAGAACAAGCCGCCATCACTAAGGTGGACCTGTTCTTTAATCTCCTTGTTCTTTATTTTCCTGTTTTTCAAATTTTCATGCTTATGTTTATCTATGTTTGTGTCTTATGATCATTAGTGTCTTAGTGTCTATGCCTTCAAGTTATGAATGTCCTATGAATCCATCACCTTTCTTAAATGAAAAATGTTCTTAACTGAAAAAGAGAAGAATTGCATGAATTTTGAATTTTATAACAGATTAATTATTTTGATGTGGTGGCGATACTTTGACTTCTGAATGTATGCTTGAACAGTGCATATGTCTCTTGAATTTGTTGTTCATGAATGTTGGCTCTTGAAAGAATGATGAAAAAGGAGACATGTTACTGAGGATCTGAAAAATAATAAAAATGATTCTTGAAGCAAGAAAAAGCAGTGAATACAAAAAAAAAAAGAGAAAAAAAGGAGAAAAACGAAAAAAAAATAAAAAAAATAAGAAAAAAAAGAAAAAGGAAAAATAAAGTCATGATCCAAGGCAAAAAGAGTGTGCTTAAGAACCCTGGACACCTTTAATTGGGGACTCTAGCAAAGCTGAGTCACAATCTAAAAAGGTTCACCCAGTTATGTGTCTGTGGCATGTATGTATCCGGTGGTAATACTGGAAGACAGAGTGCTTTTGGCCACGTCCAAGACTCATAAAGTAGCTGTATTCAAGAATCATCATACTTAACTAGGAGAATCAATAACACTATCTGGATTCTGAGTTCCTATAGAAGCCAATCATTCTGAATTTTAAAGGATAAAGTGAGATGCCAAAACTGTTCAGAGGCAAAAAGCTAAAAGCCCCGCTCATTTAATTAATATTGATCTTCATAGATGTTTTTGGAATTCATTGCATATTCTCTTCTTTTTATCTTGTTTGATTTTCAGTTGCTTGGGGACAAGCAACAATTTAAGTTTGGTATTGTGATGAGCGGATAATTTTTACGCTTTTTGGCATTGTTTTTAGTATGTTTTTAGTATGTTTTAGTTAGTTTTTATTATATTTTTATTAGTTTTTAGTTAAAATTCACTTTTCTGGACATTACTATGAGTTTGTGTGTTTTTCTGTGATTTCAGATATTTTCTGGCTGAAATTGAGGGACCTGAGCAAAAATCTGATTCAGAGGCTAAAAAGGACTGCAGATGCTGATTGGATTCTGACCTCCCTGAACTCGAAGTGGATTTTCTGAAGCTACAGAAACCCAATTGGCGCGCTCTCAATTGCGTTGGAAAGTAGACATCCTGGGCTTTCCAGCAATGTATAATAGTCTATACTTTGCTTGCGATTTGATGGCCCAAACAGGCGTTCCAAGTCAGCTCAAGAATTCTGGCGTTTAACGCCGGAACTGGCACAAGAATGGGAGTTAAACGCCCAAACTGGCACAAAAGCTGGCGTTTAACTCCAAGAAAAGTCTCTACACATGAAAGCTTCAATGCTCAACCCAAGCACACACCAAGTGGGCCCGGAAGTGGATTTTTATGTAATTTACTCATCTTTGTAAACCCTAAGCTACTAGTTCTCTACAAATAGGACCTTTTGCTATTGTATTTTCATCTTGGTTCTTCTGGTTCCCTCTCTGGGGCCGAAGCCAATGATCACCATTATCACTTATGATTTTCAACGGTGGAGTTTCTACACACCATAGATTAAGGTGTGGAGCTCTGCTGTACCTCAAGTATTAATGCAATTACTATTGTTCTTCTATTCAATTCAACTTATTCTTGTTCCAAGATATCACTTGTTCTTCAACTTGATGAATGTGATGATCCATGACACTCATCATCATTCTCACCTATGAATGTGTGCCTGACAACCACCTCCGTTCTACCTTAGATTGAGTGGATATCTCTTGGATCCCTTAATCGGAATCTTCGTGGTATAAGCTAGAATTGATGGCGGCATTCAAGAGAATCCGGAAGGTCTAAACCTTGTCTGTGGTATTCTGAGTAGGATTCAAGGATTGAATGACTGTGACGAGCTTCAAACTTGCGATTGTGGGGCGTTAGTGGCAGACGCAAAAGAATCACTGGATTCTATTCCGACATGATCGAGAACCGACAGATGAATAGCCGTGCTGTGACAGAGTGCGTTGAACATTTTCACTGAGAGGACGGGACTGTAGCCGCTGACAACGGTGATGCCCAACATATAGCTTGCCATGGTAAGGAGTAAGAAGGATTGGATGAAGACAGTAGGAAAGCAGAGAGACGGAAGGGACAAAGCATCTCCATACGCTTATCTGAAATTCTCACCAATGAATTACATAAGTATCTCTATCCTTATTTTATGTTTTATTCATTTTTTAATTATCAATCCTCCATAACCATTTGAATCCGCCTGACTGAGATTTACAAGATGATCATAGCTTGCTTCATACCAACAATCTCCATGGGATCGACCCTTACTCGCGTAAGGTTTATTACTTGGACGACCCAGTGCACTTGCTGGTTAGTTGTGCGAAGTTGTGATAAAGAGTTGAGATTGCAATTGAGCGTACCATGTTGATGGCGCCATTGATGATCACAATTTCGTGCACCACTTCCATTCCTTACAACAAAATTAGAACCAAACTCAAAGCGAGAGGGGTGAGAATTGATAGTAGCTATCAGAAATAAAGGGGAAAAGAAGAAACAAATAAAGAAGTAAAAGAAATATTTTTTTTGAAAAATATTTACAATAACCAATAATAAGGCACACATTTGCAATTCCCCAACAACGGCCCCATTTTGACGTTAGGATTTTTGCTAGTAAAGAATTTTATAAAGTCGCGTTGTAAGTATAGATTCTAAACCAACAGAAATCCCTTCGTACAAACGTTTTGGTTGTCACAAGTAACAAACCCCTAAATAAATTGATAACCGAAGTATTTAAACCTCGGGTCGTCTTCTCAAGGAATTGCAGGGAGGTATGTTCTTATTATTGGCTATGAAAAAGGTAAAATTGGGGGGTTTTGGAAATAAGGAGGAAGTATGACAAGTAATTCAAATGGCAATTAAAATAAATAAATACTGAAAAGCAAATCTTTTGGCAAGATATGAGAAATTGGAAGTCCAGACTTAATTACCCTTATCAACAATAATGAAAGTTGAATCTTAATTCCACTTGGTTAACCTTAGCTAAAGCAAAGGAAAGTCAAGGGACTAATTAGTTTGACCTTCGAATCCTATTTATTTCCTAAGAAAAGGTTGGGATTATTGAAGTTCAATTCAATTAGCAAAGATAACAGTTATCAATTATGTTGAGCTAAGATAACTCCTGAGTTACTGATTTCTTAACCAAGACCAAAAGGAAAGGAAATTGAATCTACTGGAATAAAATTGTCTTCAGATTGGGAATAATCAATAGCATAAGCAAAACAAAGCAATGTTAAACTGAATATCTCAAATAACATTAAATAAGAAAATCATCATGAATGTGGCATAAGCCAAATAGGCAACATAACTAATATACGCATTCAAGTATCTGAAAATAAGAGATAAATATAAAGTAAAAGAACATTGAACCTGATGAAGAGTCGAATTAAATCCTAATTTCTAAAAATCCTACCTAAATCCTAAGAGAGAGGAGAGAACCTCTCTCTCTAAAAACTACATCTAAAACTAAAATTATGAATTATGAGAGCATCCCGAGTCTCTGCAAGTTTCCTGACTTTAATCTGTGTTTCTAGGCCGAAAACTGGGTTGAAATGCGGCCCAGAATCTCTGCCAGCGACTTTTGAATTCTGCAGATCGCGCACGTCACGCGATCGCGTCATCCATGTGGACGCGTCATTCGCGCTTTTCCCTGCCAGGCGTTCGCGTTGTCCAGGCTTCCGCGTCACTTGTGCTTTTCCAATCCGCGCGGTCGCATGAGCCATGCGACTGCATCACTGCGAATTCCTTTCTTCCGCGCGGTCGTGTCGCTGACGCGTACGCGTCACTTCTCGCTGGTCATCTCCTCAATTTCTTGTGTTCCTTCCATTTTTGCAAGCTTCCTTCCCAATCTCTCACTCATTCATGCCCTATAAAGCCTGAAACACTTAACACACAGATCAAGGCATCGAATGGTAATAAGAGAGGATTAAGATTAGCTAAATTAAGACCAAAGAAGCATGTTTTCAATCATGTAATAATTTAAGGAAGGGAATATAAATGCATGCTAATTATATGAATAAGTAGGTAAAGACCATGATAAAACCACACAATTAAACACATTGTAAACCATAAAATAGTGGTTTATCAGCGGCCGTTCAGTCCACACACCCACAACAAGTTTTCCCTTTTGAACATCTACATCAAGCGTGGAAAAAATCCGTTAAATCTCAATTAATCTCATCATAAAAAAAGGTATACAGCGAAGTTGACATCGAAAGAAACTCTCTCAATTAATCTTTCATATGATGTTATCAGAACATCTTTTAAAAAGATATGGGTCATCCCATATGAAGTAGCAGGAGTCATGAATTGGCTTTCTTCTTTGATTTTCATTAAATTTCTTAGGATGATTCTTCCAACCTTGTAGTTATCAATTTTGGCTTGGCTCCTATTTAGACAAAAGATACTTAAGAGCAGAATAATTAGTGTAGACTAGTACTTTTGAACCGATTAAATAAGATCTAAATTTATCAAAAGCAAATATTACGGCTAATAACTCCTTTTCAGTTGTTGTATAATTATTTTGCACGTCTTTCAAGACACCACTTGCATAATAAATTACATGTGATAACTTTTTTTTTGTCCAAGACTATGCTTATGGTGTAGTCACTAGCATCACACATTAATTCAAAAGGCATAGACAATTCAGGAAGGACAATTATTGGTGCACATACAAGCTTGGCTTTTAAAATTTCAAAGGCATACAGACATTCTCTATTGAAAATAAATTGAGCTTCTTTGATTAATAAACTATTGAGGAATTTTTTAATTTTTAAAAAATCTTTTATAAATTTTCTATAAAAGCTTGCATGTGCTAAGAAATTTCAAATTGCCTTCATATTCATCAGTGGTGGTAATTTTTCAATTACCTCCACTTTAGCTTTATCAATTTCTATGCCTTATTTGAGATCCGGTGCCCAAAAATAATTACTTTAGTGATCATAAAATGACACTTCTCCTAATTTAAAACCAAATTTATTTTTTGGCATCTTTTCAAAATTGATAACAAGTAGTGAAAGCATTATTAAATGTGTCACTAAATACAAAAAAGTCATCTATAAATATTTCTATAAATTTTTCTACCATATCAAAAAAAATAAATAAAAAGCATACCCTTTTGAAAAGTGACGGGTGCATTACACAACCCGATGGAAATCCTCAAATAGGCAAAAACGCCATAAAGGCATGGGAATGCAGTCTTTTCTTAATCAAAGGGGTCAACCACAATTTGGTTGTACCCCGAGTACCCATCAAGAAAGCAATAGAATGTATGGTTAGGAAGCCTCTCTAACATTTGATCAATAAATGGGAGGGAAAAGTGGTCTTTCCTTGTGGCTAGGTTGAGCATCTGATAGTCAATACACATTCTACATCTGATAAATGTTCTTATATGGATCAATTCATTTTTCTCATTAAAGATTACCGTGATCCCCCCTTCTTTGGCACAACTTGTACTGAAGTTACCCATGAGATGTTGGAGATGGGGTATATGATTTTTGCATCCCACAACTTCATTACCTCTTTGTAAACAACCCCCTTCATTGTTGAATTGAGCTTTCTTTATTACTTGCACTACAGGTTTAGAATCTTCTTCAAGTAAAATCTTGTGCATACACATAGTGGGACTTATTTCCTTCAGATCACTAATTGTCCACCCAATTCTTGATAGAACTTTCATAATTTTTGAAGATTGTCCTTGTCTTTTGCATGAAATTTTGGGTTTGCTGAACAAACTTGGTAGTGGATTAAGACAATCTCTCCACAACAAATTTAAGAGGATTTTGGAATTGTATCAGGTTGGCTTGCTATTTGAAATAACCTTGTCCTTGGTTATCCTAACCAACATTAGGATAATTACTCTATCTAGAAAAGTATGAATTATTTCCTAGCCTTGAGAAACATCCCATGTAATTGACTTGTTCAGTAATAGGATGAAATAGTCTACATCTTTTTCTCATGTGCCCCTCCACACAAATCACACGTAATAATTTATAAAGTTTACAATTGTTTTAATTGTGTTGTGAGTAAGGTGATTTGCTGGAACAAGAGTTTATTGAGTGCTAGGATTGCATCCATAGCATTCAATTCTATTTCTCCTTGCATACACCAAAAAAAAATCAAACACACTGTATAGAATAAAGAAGAATTAAACAAAATAAAGAAATTAAAAGAAAAAAAAGAAAATTAAACAATATATAAGTTATTGGTTCAACCAGACATATGTTGTTAATCTCAATTAATCCTTGGCAATGGTGCCAAAAATGTGATGAGCCAAATATGATACGCTCGTATTATTGACAAGTATACACAAAATCATATAAAGTAATACTACGGTGAGTGGATATCGTTCCTACGAGAATTAACGGATTGAAGCAAGCAACGTCTAATTGAATTTCTGATTAGATCAATCAAACATTGGCAAGAGGATTGTGGATTGGTGTGCGAAATTGTGATCACTACTTTTCACAACTCAAATAATCCCTAGTAATGGCCCCAAAAACTTGGTGCTCAATACCATGGCATAAACACAACTTTGCACAACTAACCAGCAAGTGCACTGGGTCGTCCAAGTAATAAACCTTACGCGAGTAAGGGTCGATCCCACGGAGATTGTTGGTATAAAGCAAGCTATGGTCACCTTGTAAATCTTAGTCAGGCAGACTCAAATGGGTATAGATGATATATGAATAAAACATGAAGATAAAGATAGAGATACTTATGTATATCATTGGTGAGAGCTTCAGATAAGCGTATGAAGATGCTTGTCCCTTCCGTCTCTCTGCTTTCCTACTGTCTTCATCCAATCCTTCTTACTCCTTTCCATGGCAAGCTTATGCAAGGGTTTCACCGTTGTCAGTGGCTACTGATGAGCGGATAATTTGTATACTTTTTGGCATTGTTTTTAGTATGTTTTTGATATCTTTTAGTTAGATTTTAGTACATTTTTATTAGTTTTTATTTAAAATTCACTTTTCTGGACTTTACTATGAGTTTGTGTGTTTTTCTGTGATTTCAGGTATTTTCTGGCTGAAATTGAGGGACCTGAGCAAAAATCTGATTCAGAGACCAAAAAGGACTGCAGATGCTGTTGGATTCTGACCTCCCTGCACTCGAAGTGGATTTTCTGGAGCTACAGAAGCCCAATTGGCGCGCTCTCAACGGCGTTGGAAAGTAGACATCCAGGGCTTTCCAGCAATATATAATAGTCCATACTTTGTCCAAGATTTGATGGCCCAAACCCGCAAAGCAATCCGGCCTCAGGAATTCCAGCGTTAAACGCCGGAACAGGAATAAAAGTTGGAGTTAAACGCCCAAACTGGCATGGGAGCTGGCGTTTAACTCCAGAAAAGTTCTCTACACGAATTTCCTTGATTGCTCAGCCCAAGCACACACCAAGTGGGCCCGGAAGTGGATTTTTATGTCATTTACTCATCTTTGTACACCTAGGCTACTAGTTATCTATAAGTAGGACCTTTTACTATTGTATTTGTATCGAGACTTTGGTAGCTATCGAGACTTTGGTAGCTATCTTTGTTTTATGCTATCTTAGACCTCTGGGAGGCTGGCCATTCGGCCATGCCTGGACCTTATGCTTATGTATTTTCAACGGTGGAGTTTCTACACACCATAGATTAAGGGTGTGGAGCTCTGCTGTACCTCGAGTATTAATGCAATTACTATTGTTCTTCCATTCAATTCCGCTTGTTCTTTTACCAAGATATCACTTGTTCTTCAACATGATGATGGTGATGATTGACGCCCATCACCACTCTCACCTATGAACAAGGTGACTGACAACCATTCTTGTTCTACAAGCATTCGAGGCTTAGTGAATATCTCTTGGATTCTTCGGAGTCTTCGTGGTATAGGCAGGACCTGATGACAGCATTCAAGAGAATCCGGAAGGTCTAACCTTGTCTGTGGTGTTCTGAGTAGGATTCAATGACTGAATGACTGTGACGTGCTTCAAACCCTGAGGGCGGGGGCGTTAGTGATAACGCAAAAGAATCACTGGATTCTATTCCGCGCCTGATTGAGAACCGACAGATGAATTCCGCTATGCCGTGACAGGACATATGCAATCGCTTTCACTGAGAGGATGGGAGGTAGCTGCTGACAACAGTGAGACCCTATACGAGCTTGCCATGGAAAGGAGTAAGAAAGGATTGGATGAAGGCTGTAGGAAAGCAGAGAGACGGAAGGGAAGGCATCTTCATACACTTGTCTGAAGCTCATACACCAATGATATACATAAGTATCACTATCTTTATCTTCTATGTTATTTTCGTTCATCACCATATATCTGAGTTTGCCTGACTAAGATTTACAAGATGACCATAGCTTGCTTCATTACTAACAATCTCCGTGGGATCGACCCTTACTCACGTAAGGTTTTATTACTTGGACGACCCAGTGCACTTGCTGGTTAGTTGTGCGAAGTTGTGTAATGCCATGGTATTGAGCGCACCAAGTTTTTGGAGCCATTACCAGGGATTATGAGAGTTGTGAAAAAGTATAGTTCACAATTTCGCCGACCAAGTTTTTGGCGCCGTTGCCGGGGATTGTTCATGTTTTGAGCAAGCTTTTGGTAACATCAGAGCCAAGATCCGGCAACAACATCAAATTTTTGGTGTTATTGCCCGGGATTGTTTAGGCTGGACAACTGACGGTTCATCTTGTTGCTTAGATTAGGTATTTTTTTCGAAATTCTTGAAGGTGAATTCTAGAGTTTCATGATGATTTGTTGAAATCTGGCTGGCTGAGAAGCCATGTCTAATCTGATTGGACCGAGGTTTCAACTTATCACCACAAGAGCTTGTTGATTTCGTATCAATCTTGCTGTTGGAGCAGTGATTTGCTAAGGCTTGGCTGACCTTGGTCATGTCTAGTGTTTTGGACCGAAGCTTTCTTTGAAAGCTTGGCTGGCTGTGAAGCCATGTCTAATTCCTGGACCGGAGCCTTAGACTAGCATTGCACTGATTCCTGGAATTCTCATTAAGAATTTTGATACTTTTTTTTCACTTAATTTTCGAAAAATACAAAAAAATTTGCAAAACCATAAAATCCCAAAAATATTTCTTGTTTGAGTCTAGAGTCTCATCTTAAGTTTAGTGTCAAATGCATGTTTTGTTATATTTTTCGAATCCATGCATATATTTCTTTGTTTTGATCTTTGAATTCTATTGACTTGAAGTATTTTGTGTGTCTCATATGCATTTTCATGTTGTTAGTGTCAGTAGTACACAAACTGCTAAGTTTGGTGTCTTGCATGCATTGTTAATTGATTCCTTTTGCATTTTGATTATCAAAAAAATCCAAAATATTTTTAATTTGTGTCCTTTCAAGTCAATGATACAAAGAATTGAAGATTCAAAACATGCTGCAGAGGAATTATACAGAAAAAGCTGAGCATTCAAAAATGCCCAGTGAAGAAGGCAGACTGGCGTTTAAACGCCAGCCAGGGTACCTGGTTGGGCGTTTAACGCCCAAAGAGGTAGCATTTTGGGCGTTAAACGCCAGAATGTATACCATTCTGGGCGTTTAACGCCAGGATGGTGCAGGGGGAAGATTTTGTTTTCAAATCAATTTTTTTCAAATTTTTCAAAATCAAATCTTTTTCAAATCAAATCTTTTCAATCAAATGTTTTCAAAATCAATTTCTTTCCTTTTTAAAAGATACTTACTAACAATTAATGATTTGATTGAACATCACAAGATTGTTACCTTTTCTGTTGAGAAAGGTTTGAATGTTTCAAATCATATCTTTTCTTGTTAAGCAAGTCATTCATTTTTAAAATCATATCTTTTCAAAACAGTTTTCAATCAAATCTTTTTAATTTCTAATTTCAAAATCTTTTTCAAAAATCACTTGGTTTCTTTTCCACTTTGATTTTCGAAAATCAATTGATGTTTTTCAAAAATGTTTTCAAAGTATTTTAATTAATTTTCGAAAATCTTCTTCCCTCCTTCTCACATCCTTCTATTTATGGAGTGCCACTCCTTCTCAATGCACAATTCGAACCTTATCTAACTAAAGTTCGAATTTATCTTCTCCTTCTTCTTTCTATTTCTCTTTTCCTCTGACACTTAAAGGAATCTCTATACTGTGACATAGAGGATTCCACATTTTCTTGTTCCCTTCTCTTTCATATGAGCAGGAGCAAGGACAAAGGCATTCTTGTTGAAGCTGATCCTGAACCCGAAAGGACTTTGAAGAGAAAGCTAAGAGAAGCCAAAGCACAACTCTCTTTAGAGGACCTGACCGAATTCTTCAAGGAAGAAACATGGCAGCAGAAAACAACAACAATGCAAACAATGCAAGGAAGGTGCTGGGTGACTTTACTGCACCTACTCCTGATTTTTATGGGAGAAGCATCTCTATCCCTGCCATTGGAGCAAACAACTTTGAGCTTAAGCCTCAATTAGTTTCTCTAATGCAACAGAATTGCAAGTTCCATGGACTTCCAATGAAAGATCCTCATCAGTTTTTAGCTGAATTTTTGCAAATCTGTGACACAGTCAAGACTAATGGGGTTAACCCTGAGGTCTATAGACTGATGCTATTCCCTTTTGCTGTAAGAGACAGGGCTAGAATATGGTTGGATTCTCAACCTAAAGAAAGCCTGGACTCTTGGGAAAAGCTAGTCAATGCCTTCTTGGCAAAATTCTTTCCACCACAAAGATGGAGTAAGCTTAGAGTGGAAGTCCAAACCTTTAGACAAAAGGATGGAGAATCCCTCTATGAAGCTTGGGAAAGATACAAACAATTAATCAGAAAATGTCCTTCTGACATGCTTTCTGAATGGAGCATCATAGGTATTTTCTATGATGGTCTCTCTGAACTATCTAAGATGTCCTTGGATAGCTCTGCAGGAGGATCTCTTCATCTGAAGAAGACGCCTACTGAAGCTCAAGAACTGATTGAAATGGTTGCAAATAACCAATTCATGTACACTTCTGAAAGAAATCCTGTGAACAATGGGACTAGTCAGAAGAAAGGAGTTCTTGAGATTGACACTCTGAATGCCATATTGGCTCAGAATAAGATATTGACTCAACGAGTCAATTTGATTTCTCAAAGTCTGTCTGGAATGCAAAATGCACCAAACAGTACTAAGGATGCTTCATCTAAGGAAGAAGCTTATGATCCTGAGAACCCTTCCATGGAAGAGGTGAATTACCTAGGAGAACCCTATGGAAACACCTATAATTCTTCATGGAGAAATCACCCAAATCTCTCATGGAAGAATCAGAGAGACCTCAACAAGGTTTCAATAACAATAATGGTGGAAGAAACAGGTTTAGCAATGGCAAGCCTTTTCCATCATCTTCTCAGCAACAGACAGAGAGTTCTAAGCAGAATACTTCTGACTTAGCAACAATGGTCTCTGATCTGATCAAAACCACTCAAAGTTTCATGACTGAAACTAGATCTTCCATTAGGAATTTGGAAGGACAAGTGGGTCAGCTGAGCAAGAAAATTACTGAACTTCCTCCAAGCACTCTCCCAAGTAACACAGAAGAAAATCCAAAAGGAGAGTGCAAAGCCATAGACATGGCCGAATTCTGGGAGGAAGGAGAGGCAGTGAACGCCACTGAGGAAGACCTCAATGGGCGTGCACTGGCCTCCAGTGAGTTCCCCAATGAGGAACCATGGGAATCTGAGGCTCAAAATGAGACCATAGAGATTCCATTGGACTTACTTCTGCCATTCATGAGCTCTGATGAGTATTCTTCCTCTGAAGAGGATGAGTATGTTACTGAAGAGCAAGTTGCTAAATACCTTGGAGCAATCATGAAACTAAATGACAAGTTATTTGGAAATGAGACTTGGGAGGATGAACCTCCCTTGCTCACCAAAGAACAGGATGACTTGTCTAGGCAGAAACTACCTCAAAAGAGGCAGGATCCTGGGAAGTTTTCTATACCTTGTACCATAGGCACCATGACCTTCAAGAAGGCCTTGTGTGACTTAGGGTCAAGTGTAAACCTCATGCCCCTCTCTGTAATGGAGAAATTAGGGATCCTTGAGGTGCAAGCTGCAAGAATCTCATTAGAGATGGCAGACAATTCAAGAAAACAAGCTCATGGACTTATAGAGAATGTTTTGGTGGAGATTGAAGACCATTACATTCCTACTGATTTCATAGTCCTAGAGACTGGGAAGTGCATGGATGAATCCATCATCCTTGGCAGACCATTCCTAGCCACAGCAAAGGCTGTGATTGATGTTGATAGAGGAGAGTTGATCATTCAAGTGAATGAAGAATCCATGGTGTTTAAGGCCCAAGGATATCCCTCTATCATCATGGAGAGGAAGCATGAAGAGCTTCTCTCAAAACAGAGCCAAACAGAGCCCCCACAGTCAAACTCTAAGTTTGGTGTTGGGAGGCCACAACCAAACTCTAAGTTTGGTGTTGAAACCCCACATTCAAACTCTAAGTTTGGTGTTGGGAGGTTTCAACACGGTTCTGAGTGTTTCTGAGGCTCCATGGGAGTCCTCTGTCAAGCTAATGACACTAAAGAAGCGCTTGTTGGGAGGCAACCCAATGTTTTATAATTAATTATTTTCTTTTGTTATTTTATCTTTTTTGTAGGTTGATGATCATAAGAAGTCACAAAAACAATGAAAAAAGCAAAAACAAAATGAAAAACAGGAAGAAAAACAGCACACCCTGGAGGAAGATGCTGCTGGCGTTCAAACGCCAGTCAGCCTAGCAGTTGGGCGTTTAACGCCCAGTCTGGCACCCTTCTGGGCGTTAAACGCCAGTAAAGGGCAACAACCTGGCGTTAAACGCCAGGAATGGGCACCAGCCCGGCGTTTAACGCCAGAAATGGGTCAAAACGTGGATTTTGATGCCATTTGGTGCAAGGATGACTTTTCCTTGACACTACAGGATCTGTGGACCCCACAGGACCCTACCATCACTCTCTCTCTTCTTCCCCCATTCACCAATCACCTCAACACCTTTTCC
Source organism: Arachis stenosperma (assembly GCF_014773155.1). NCBI lineage: Eukaryota > Viridiplantae > Streptophyta > Magnoliopsida > Fabales > Fabaceae > Arachis > Arachis stenosperma. The sequence continues at coordinate 110,325,418 of NC_080380.1, read as the reverse complement.
CCAAAAACCCCTCACCTATCAAATCCCATCTTTCTCTTCACCACTCACATCCATCCTTCATAAAACCCCACCAACCTCACCCTTCAAATTCAAACTACTTTCCCTCCCAAACCCACCCTTTGGCCGAACACACTACCCTCCCCCTCTTCCTCATTTCTTCTTCTTCTACTCCTTTCTTTCTTCTTTTGCTCGAGGACGAGCAAACATTTTAAGTTTGGTGTGGTAAAAGCGTTGCTTTTTCGTTTTTCCATAACCATTATGGCACCAAAGGCCGGAGAAACCTCTAAAAAGAGGAAAGGGAAAGCAAAAGCTTCCACCTCCGAGTCATGGGAGATGGATAAATTCCTCTCAAAGGTGCATCAAGACCACTTCTATGAAGTTGTGGCCTTGAAGAAGGTGATCCCCGAAGTCCCCTTTTTACTCAAAAAGGGTGAATATCCGGAGATCCGCCATGAGATCCAAAGAAGAGGTTGGGAAGTTCTCACCAACCCCATTCAACAAGTTGGAATCTTGATGGTTCAAGAGTTCTATGCCAATGCATGGATCACAAAGAACCATGACCAAAGTGTGAACCCGAATCCAAAGAATTATCTTACTATGGTTCGGGGGAAATACTTGGATTTTAGTCCGGAGAGTGTGAGGGTGGCGTTCAACTTGCCTATGATGCAAGGAGATGAGCATCCTTTCACTAGAAGGGTCAACTTTGATCAAAGGTTGGACCAAGTCCTCACAGTCATATGTGAAGAGGGCGCACAATGGAAGCAAGATTCAAGAGGAAAGCCGGTCCAATTGAGAAGGCATGACCTCAAGCCCGTGGCTAGAGGATGGTTAGAGTTCATACAACGCTCAATCATTCCCACTAGCAACCGGTCCGAAGTTACCATAGACCGGGCCATCATGATCCATAGCATCATGATTGGAGAAGAAATAGAAGTTAATGAGTTGGAGTTGACATAGAAGAAGATATCCCCATTGATGAGGACAAGCCCATCACCAAGAAAAGGATGGAATACACAAGAGACCCCTCTCATCAAGAAATCCCTGAGATTCCTCAAGGGATGAACTTTCCTCCACAAAACTATTGGGAGCAACTAAACACCTCCCTAGGAGAATTAAGTTCCAACATGGGACAACTAAGGGTGGAGCATCAAGAACACTCCATTCTCCTCCATGAAATTAGAGAAGATCAAAGAATCATGAGGGAGGAGCAACAAAGACAAGGAAGAGACATTGAGGAGCTCAAGCACTCCATAGGACCTTCAAAAGCAAGGAAGAGCCACCATCACTAAGGTGGACCCATTCCTTGATTTCCTTGTTCTTTATTCCCTTGTTTTTCGAAATTTTTAGTGCTTTATGTTATCCATGCTTGTGTCTTATGATCATTAGTGTCTTAGTGTCTATGCCTTAAAGTTATGAATGTCCTATGAATCCATCACCTTTCTTGAATAAAAATGTGCTTAATTGAAAAAGGAAGAATTGCATGAATTTTGAATTTTATAATAGTTTAATTATTTTGATGTGGTGGCAATATTTTTGTTCTCTGAATGTATGTGTAAACAGTGCATATGTATCTTGAATTTGTGGTTCATGAATGTTGGCTCTTGAAAGAATGATGAAAAAGGAGACATGTTACTGAGGATCTGAAAAATCAATAAAATGATTCTTGAAGCAAGAAAAAGCTATTCAAAAAAAAAAAAAAAAGAGAAAAAAAAAAAAAAAAACCGAAAAAAAAAAAAAAATCGAAAAAAAAAAGAAAGAAAAGAAAGAAAAAGAAAAGAAATAAAGTTGTGATCCAAGGCAAATAAGAGTGTGCTTAAGAACCCTGGACACCTCTAATTGGGGACTTTAGCAAAGCTGAGTCACAATCTGAAAAGGTTCACCCAATCATGTGTCTGTGGCATGTATGTATCCGGTGGTAATACTGGAAGACAGAGTGCTTTGGGCCACAGCCAAGACTCAATAAATAGCTATGTTCAAGAATCATCATACTTTACTAGGAGAATCATTAACACTATCTGGACTCTGAGTTCCTAAAGAAGCCAACCATTCTGAATTTCAAGGGATAGATTGAGATGCCAAAACTGTTCAGAGACAGAAGGTTAAAAGCCCCGCTCATCTAGTTAATACTGATCTTCACAGATGTTTTTGGAATTCATTGCATATTCTCTTCTTTTGATCTTATTTGATTTTCAGTTGCTTGAGGACAAGCAACAATTTAAGTTTGGTGTTGTGATGAGCGGATAATTTGTATACTTTTTGGCATTGTTTTTAGTATGTTTTTGATATCTTTTAGTTAGATTTTAGTACATTTTTATTAGTTTTTATTTAAAATTCACTTTTCTGGACTTTACTATGAGTTTGTGTGTTTTTCTGTGATTTCAGGTATTTTCTGGCTGAAATTGAGGGACCTGAGCAAAAATCTGATTCAGAGACCAAAAAGGACTGCAGATGCTGTTGGATTCTGACCTCCCTGCACTCGAAGTGGATTTTCTGGAGCTACAGAAGCCCAATTGGCGCGCTCTCAACGGCGTTGGAAAGTAGACATCCAGGGCTTTCCAGCAATATATAATAGTCCATACTTTGTCCAAGATTTGATGGCCCAAACCCGCAAAGCAATCCGGCCTCAGGAATTCCAGCGTTAAACGCCGGAACAGGAATAAAAGTTGGAGTTAAACGCCCAAACTGGCATGGGAGCTGGCGTTTAACTCCAGAAAAGTTCTCTACACGAATTTCCTTGATTGCTCAGCCCAAGCACACACCAAGTGGGCCCGGAAGTGGATTTTTATGTCATTTACTCATCTTTGTACACCTAGGCTACTAGTTATCTATAAGTAGGACCTTTTACTATTGTATTTGTATCGAGACTTTGGTAGCTATCGAGACTTTGGTAGCTATCTTTGTTTTATGCTATCTTAGACCTCTGGGAGGCTGGCCATTCGGCCATGCCTGGACCTTATGCTTATGTATTTTCAACGGTGGAGTTTCTACACACCATAGATTAAGGGTGTGGAGCTCTGCTGTACCTCGAGTATTAATGCAATTACTATTGTTCTTCCATTCAATTCCGCTTGTTCTTTTACCAAGATATCACTTGTTCTTCAACATGATGATGGTGATGATTGACGCCCATCACCACTCTCACCTATGAACAAGGTGACTGACAACCATTCTTGTTCTACAAGCATTCGAGGCTTAGTGAATATCTCTTGGATTCTTCGGAGTCTTCGTGGTATAGGCAGGACCTGATGACAGCATTCAAGAGAATCCGGAAGGTCTAACCTTGTCTGTGGTGTTCTGAGTAGGATTCAATGACTGAATGACTGTGACGTGCTTCAAACCCTGAGGGCGGGGGCGTTAGTGATAACGCAAAAGAATCACTGGATTCTATTCCGCGCCTGATTGAGAACCGACAGATGAATTCCGCTATGCCGTGACAGGACATATGCAATCGCTTTCACTGAGAGGATGGGAGGTAGCTGCTGACAACAGTGAGACCCTATACGAGCTTGCCATGGAAAGGAGTAAGAAAGGATTGGATGAAGGCTGTAGGAAAGCAGAGAGACGGAAGGGAAGGCATCTTCATACACTTGTCTGAAGCTCATACACCAATGATATACATAAGTATCACTATCTTTATCTTCTATGTTATTTTCGTTCATCACCATATATATCTGAGTTTGCCTGACTAAGATTTACAAGATGACCATAGCTTGCTTCATTACTAACAATCTCCGTGGGATCGACCCTTACTCACGTAAGGTTTTATTACTTGGACGACCCAGTGCACTTGCTGGTTAGTTGTGCGAAGTTGTGTAATGCCATGGTATTGAGCGCACCAAGTTTTTGGAGCCATTACCAGGGATTATGAGAGTTGTGAAAAAGTATAGTTCACAATTTCGCCGACCAGCTACCTCCCATCCTCTCAGTGGAAATGTTCAACGCACCCTGTCACGGCACGGCTATCCATCTGTCGGTTCTCGATTAGGCCGGAATAGAATCCAGTGATTCTTTTGCGTCTGTCACTAACGCCCCGCCCTCAGGAGTTTGAAGCACGTCACAGTCATTCAATCATTGAATCCTACTCAGAATACCACAGACAAGGTTAGACCTTCCGGATTCTCTTGAATGCCGCCATCAGTTCTTGCCTATACCACGAAGACTCTGATCTCACGGAATGGCTGGCTCGTTTGTCAGGCGAGCGCTCGGTTGTCAGGCGATCAACCATGCATCGTGTATCAGGAATCCAAGAGATATTCACCCAATCTAAGGTAGAACGGAGGTGGTTGTCAGTCACACGTTCATAGGTGAGAATGATGATGAGTGTCACGGATCATCACATTCATCAAGTTGAAGAACAAGTGATATATTGGAACAAGAACAAGCGGAATTGAATAGAAGAACAATAGTAATTGCATTAATACTCGAGGTACAGCAGAGCTCCACACCTTAATCTATGGTGTGTAGAAACTCCACCGTTGAAAATACATAAGAACAAAAGTGATCATTGGCTTTGTTCCCAAAGAGGGAACCAGAAGAACCAAGATCTGATCTAAGAACTAGATGTCCGAAGATGAAAATACAATAGTAAAAAGGTCCTACTTATAGAGAACTAGTAGCTTAAGAATTACAAAGATGAGTAAAAGACATAAAAATCCACTTCCGGGCCCACTTGGTGTGTGCTTGGGCTGAGCAATGAAGCATTTTCATGTAGAGACTTCTCTTGGAGTTAAACGCCAGCTTTTATGCCAGTTTGGGCGTTTAACTCCCATTTTGGTGCCAGTTCCGGCGTTTAACGCTGGGAAATCTGAAGGTGACTTTGAACACAGGTTTGGGCCATCAAATCTTGGGCAAATTATGGACTATCATATGTTGCTGGAAAGCCCAGGATGTCTACTTTCCAACGCCGTTGAGAGCGCGCCAATTAGGCTTCTGTAGCTCCAGAAAATCCACTTTGAGTGCAGGGAGGTCAGAATCCAACAGCATCTGCAGTCCTTTTCAGTCTCTGAATCAGATTTTTGCTCAGGTCCCTCAATTTCAGCCAGAAAATACCTGAAATCACAGAAAAACACACAAACTCATAGTAAAGTCCAGAAAAGTGAATTTTAACTAAAAACTAATAAAAATATACTAAAAACTAACTAAATCATACTAAAAACATACTAAAAACAATGCCAAAAAGCGTATAAATTATCCGCTCATCATGGATCTTTAGAAGTAAGAATAGTGGAGAAGAGAATTGAGGGAATGAGAGAAGGCTTAGAGATTTTAGATAAGTAATCAAGGATAGGGAATGTTAATGGTTTTAAAGATGTTAAATTCTTAGAAAAAGCAATGCTTGTGTTTTCTTACATTGATTCATGAAAAAATCTTTTCAAAGAAAATTATTTATAATCAAATTCTAATTCCTTGACAATTTAATTTCTCTTAACTTAATTAATCGCCAATTCCTTGGTCAATTAATTAAGAGAAGATGTGAAGAACGGTTTCGATTTAAAGCTACACAGTTTTTAAAATACTATTCCTAGTCAAGTTAAAAATCATGAGAAAGAGTTTAGAGCTAATTTCAATATTAAATTTCTCAAAGTAATAACAGAATCCAAGACAGAATTAGAATATTTTCTAATATTTCTAACCATTAAAGATGAAAAACGAAACTCAATCATGAAAAAATAGAAAAATATGAATCAAAATAAAAAATACTTGCATTACTGATTCATAAAAATGAAATAGAACTCCTAACTTTTAACAAGAAAGGTTTAGTTACTCATAGTAGAGAAGAAAACAACTAAACTAAAGAGGTGTTGGATGGCTCCAGTATGATTCTTCGAAAAAAGATGGTGTGTTCTTATGTGAACCTTGTTCACTTATTTATAATCTAACTTCCTAACTAATTGAAATTTAAAAGTAATTTTATCTTCCAAAGAGAAAGATAACTTATTAAAATTCAAATCTAATCTAATCTAAATCTTAACAACCAAATTCTATCTTTCTAGAAGAGGTTATTGTTAACTAATCATTTAAACCTTAAATCTTGAATTGAAATTAGAGCTTCGTGGAAATTGCAATTAATTCTGGCGTTGGGCTTCTTGATTGGGTGCTGGGCTTGATGTCCTTGGCACTAGGCTTGATAATTGGGCACCCAATTTGGGTGCAGGGGAGCTAAGCGCCAGGCTTGAAGCTGGGCGCCCAGTTGTGATTTTGGTGGAGTTAGGCACCATTTTCTAGAGCTGAGCGACAACCACCTTACCTTCTCCCAAACACTAAGGCCCTAGGTTTGGAATAGAAGAGTTGGGCACCTAATTTGGGCGTTGGGCTTTGGAATAGGGTGCTGGACGCCAGTCCTTCGAGCTGGGCTCCGGATTTGGGTGCTTAGTTTGGAGTTTAAGCACTAGGCTTGGCCTCTTGAAGCCCGACGCCACCAAGCCTTGTGTTTTCTTCTGAATTTTATCTTGATTTGCTTAATTGTATCCTGAAAACATAATCATTCTAACACAAATCCAAACATATGATTAGTCATCAAAACTTTACTAAAAGCATAAGAACATTGATTAAAAACTAAGAAAACTAATGAAAAAGGAGCCTAAAAACAACTAAAGATGCCTAGACATCACAACACCAAACTTAAAACTTTGCTTGTCCTCAAGCAAAAAGAAAAGTATACAGACTTTAACTTAATGAAAAAATTGAAGGTCTTGTAAATTCAAGTCCAAATTAAAAGTGGGATTTTCAATGATCTCTCTAATTATAAACGGTCTTGTATACTTAGGAATCAAGAATCTTTCAAAAACTAAATTTTGGATTGTATTATGAAAATTCTTTTAGAATTATATGATCTTTGAAGCACTTTGTTTAAAAATTTTACCGGGAGAGATGTTTGAAGTTTTTTACTCTAAGGCTTTGTTTGTTTTTGAGAACAGGATAAGACAAGACACTGAGAACAAGATATAAAGGACAAAGACACCAAATTTTGTGTTTTTGTATTCTGTTTGGTGATAACTGGAACAAATTATAAAAATTTAATTTATTCTTATTTTTTTCATTCAAAAAATTTGAGACAAAAAGTATAATAATAAAAAATATAATTATGAAAATTAACAAGAATAATGAAAGAAAAAATAAAAAATAAGTTTTGTCTCTTGTTAGTGTCTCTGTATCCTTCTTGTCAGGATGGACACAAAATATACTAATTGGTGGACGAAATTGTGATACAAGAGTTCCAGGCACTGTTAGAGAAGCTCACAACTCCGTTCAACTTAACCAGCAAGTGTACTGGGTCATCCAAGTAATACCTTACGTGAGTAAGGGTCGATCCCACAGAGATTGTTGGTATGAAGCAAGCTATGGTCACCTTGTAAATCTCAGTTAGGCAGATTAAATGGTTATGATGGGTTCGAAAATAATAAATAAACAGAAAATAAAAAGGGATAGAAATACTTATGTAAATCAATAGTGGGAATTTCAGATAGGCGTGTGGAGATGCTAGAATCCTTTCGAATCTCTACTTTCTTATTACTTTCATCCAATCCTTCTTACTCCTTTCCATGGCAAGCTGTATGTAGGGCATCACCATCATCAATGGCTACTTTTAATCCTCTCGGGAAAATGGTCCTATGCGCTGTCACTGCACGGCTAATTGTCTGGAGGCATCACCCTTGACAATGGCTACATCCCATCCTCTCAGTGAAAATGGTCCAAATGCTCTGTCACAGCACGGCTAATCAGCTGTTGGTTCTTGATCATGTTGGAATAGGATCCATTGATCCTTTTGCGTTTGTCATCACGCCCAGCAATCGCGAGTTTGAAGCTCGTCACAGTCATTCAATACCGGAATCCTACTCGGAATACCACAGACAAGGTTAGACTTTTCGGATTTCCGGGATCCTACTCGGAATACCACAGACAAGGTTAGAATTTCCGGATCCCCATGAATGCCGCCATCTATCTAGCTTATATGACAAAGATTCTGTTGGGGAATCTAAGAGATATGCGCCCGGCCTAAGGTAGAACGGAAGTGGTTGTCAGTCACGCGCGTTCATAGTTGAGAATGATGATGAGTGTCACGGATCATCACATTCATCAAGTTAAAGTGCAACGTATATCTTGGAATAAGAATAAAAGAGAATTGAATAGAAAATAATAGTGATTGTATTGAAACTTGAGGTACAGCAGAGCTCCACACCCTTAATCTATGGTGTGTAGAAACTCCACCGTTGAAAATACATAAGTGAAAGGTTCAGGCATGGCCGAATGGCCAGCCCCCTGAATGATCAAAACACCGAATGATCCAAGACTAAACAGTCAAAAGATTAAACTGTCAAAAGATGTCTAATACAATAGTTAAATGTTCTATATATACTAGACTAGCTACTAGGGTTTACATGAGTAAGTAATTGATGCATAAATCCACTTCCGGGGCCCACGCGGTGTATGCTTGGGCTGAGCTTGATCTATCCATGAGCTGAGGCTTCTCTTGGAGTTGAACTCCAAGTTATAACGTGTTTTGGGCGTTCAACTCCGGATCATGACGTGTTTCTGGCGTTTAACTCCAGACAGCAGCATGTACTTGGCGTTCAACGCCAATTTACGTCATCAATTTCCGAATAAAGTATGGACTATTATATATTGCTGGAAAGCTCTGGATGTCTACTTCCAACGCCGTTGAGAGCGAGCCATTTGGAGTTCTGTAGCTCCAGAAAATCCATTTCGAGTGCAGGGAGGTCAGATTCCAACAGCATCAGCAGTCCTTTTGTTAGCCTTTTTCAGAGTTTTGCTCAAGTCCCTCAATTTCAGCCAGAAATTACCTGAAATCACAGAAAAACACACAAACTCATAGTAAAGTCCAGAAATGTGAATTTAACATAAAAACTAATGAAAACATCCCTAAAAGTAGCTTGAACTTACTAAAAACTACCTAAAAACAATGCCAAAAAGCGTATAAATTATCCGCTCATCACAACACCAAACTTAAATTGTTGCTTGTCCCCAAGCAACTGAAAATCAATTAGGATAAAAAGAAGAGAATATACTATAAATTCCAAAATATCAATGAATATTAACTCTAATTAGATGAGCGGGACTTGTAGCTTTTTGCTTCTGAATAGTTTTGGCATTTCACTTTTTCCTTTGAAGTTTAGAATGATTGGCTTCTCTAGGAACTTAGAATTTTTGATAGTGTTATTGACTTTCCTAGTTAAGCATGTTGATTCTTGAACACAACTATTTATGAGTCTTGGCTGTGGCCCTAAGCACTTTGTTTTCCAGTATTACCACCGGATACATAAATGCCACAGACACATGACTGGGTGAACCTTTTTAGATTGTGACTTAGCTTTGCTAGAGTCCCCAGTTAGTGGTGTCCAGAGCTCTTAAGCACACTCTTTTGCTTTGGATCACGACTTTAACCACTCAGTCTCAAGCTTTTCACTTGGACCTTCATGACACAAGCACATGGTTAGGGACAGCTTGATTTAGCCGCTTAGGCCTGGATTTTATTTCCTTGGGCCCTCCTATCCATTGATGCTCAAAGCCTTGGATCCTTTTTACCCTTGCCTTTTGGTTTTAAGGGCTATTGACTTTTTCTGCTTGCTTTTTCTTCTTCTTTCTAAATTGTTTTTTTTTTCGCCAATTTTTTTTTCGCAAGCTTCTTCTTTTTCACTGCTTTTTCTTGCTTCAAGGATCAATTTCATGATTTTTCAGATCATCAATAACATTTCTCTTTGTTCATCATTCTTTCAAGAGCCAACAATTTTAACATTCATAAACAACAAGATCAAAAATATGCACTGTTCAAGCATTCATTCAGAAAACAAAAAGTATTGTCACCACATCAATATAATTAAATTAAATTCAAGGATAATTTTGAAATTCATGTACTTCTTGTTCTTTTGAATTAAAATATTTTTCATTTAAGAAAGGTGAAGGATTAATGGATTTTATTCATAGCTTTAAGACATGGTTACTACATACTAATGATCATGAAGTAGAGACACAAAACATAGATAAACACAACACAAAAAAAATGAAAAGCAGAAAGAAATAAGAACAAGGAATGAATCCACCTTAGTGGCGTCTTCTTCTTGAAGGACCAACAATGTCCTTAAGCTCTTCTATGTCCCTTCCTTGCCTTTGTTGCTCCTCCCTCATTACTCTTTGATCTTCTCTTATTTCATGGAGAATGATGGAGTGCTCTTGATGTTCCACCCTTAATTGTCCCACATTGTAGCTCAAATCTTCTAGGGAAGTGTTGAGTTATTCCCAATAGTTGTTGGGAGGAAAGTGCATCCCTTGAGGCATCTAAGGGATTTCTTGATGATGAGCTTCCTCATGCATCTCTTGAGAACCGTGGAGGGTCTCTCTTGCTTGCTCCATCCTCTTCTTGGTGATGGGCTTATCCTCTTCAATGAGGATGTCTCCTTCTATGATAACTCCAGCTGAGTAACATAGATGGCAAATAAGGTGAGGAAAAGCTAGCCTTGCCGTGTTGGAGGGCTTGTCGGCTATTTTGTAGATTTCATTGGAGATGACCTCATGAACTTCTACTTCCTCTCCAATCATGATGCTATGAATCATGATGGCCCGATCCACAGTAACTTCAGATCGGTTGCTAGTGGGAATGATGGAGCGTTGAATGAACTCCAACCATCCTCTAGCTACAGGCTTGAGGTCCAGCCTTCTTAGTTGGACTGGCTTGCCTTTGGAGTCTCTCTTCCATTGAGCTCCTTCCACACATATGTCCATAAGGACTTGGTCCAACCTTTGATTAAAGTTGACCCTTCTAGTGTAGGGGCGTGCATCTCCTTGCATCATGGGCAAGTGGAACACCAATCTCACATTTTCCGGACTAAAATCTAAGTATTTCCCCCGAACCATTGTGAGATAATTCTTTGGACTCGGGTTCATACTTTGATCATGGTTCCTTGTGATCCATGCATTGGCATAGAACTCTTGAACCATTATGATTCCGACTTGTTGCATGGGGTTGGTTAGGATTTCCCAACCTCTTCTTCGGATTTCATGTAGGATCTCCGGATACTCATTTTTCTTGAGCTTGAAAGGGACCTCAGGGATCACCTTCTTCTTTGCCACAACATCATAGAAGTGGTCTTGATGGCTCTTGGAGATGAATCTTTCCATCTTCCATGACTCGGAGGTGGAAGCTTTTGTCTTCCCTTTTTCCTTTTCTAGAGGATTCTCCGGCCTTAGGTGCTATTGATGGTAGTGGAAAACAAAAAAGATTGTGCTTTGACCACACCAAACTTAAAATATTACTCGTCCTCGAGCAATAGAAGAAAGAAGAGAAGAAGAAGAAGAGAATATGGAGGAGAAGGGGAAGTGTAGGTTCGGCCAAGGTATAGAAGAGGGGGCTGTATTGTGTGAAAAAGAAGTAGAATGGAAGGGTATATATAGGGAGAGGGGGGAGGTTAGGTTCGGCCATTTAGGGTGGGATTGGGTGGGAAAATGTTTTTGAAATTTGAAGGTAGGTGGGGTTTATAGGGAAGAGTGGATGGATGTGAGTGGTGAAAGGGGTAATTGGGAAGAGAGATTGAGGTGATTGGTGAAGGGTTTTGGGGAAGAGTGTTTATTGGGAGGAGGGATTCAAAGATTGAAGTTGTTGGGAAGTGTGACATGGGGAAGAGTGTAATAAGATTAGGAGGTGGTGAATGAAAAACAGAAGGAGGTAATATGTTAGGTGGGAATCCTGTGGGGTCCACAGATCCTGTGGTGTCAAGGAATTCTATCCCCGCACCAAATAGGCATGTAAAATGCCTTTGCACACCATTCTGGCGTTTAAACGCCGAGGTGATGCACATTCTGGGCTTTCAACGCCCACATGTAACATGTTTCTGGCGTTGAACGCCAGTTTCATGCTTGTTACTGGCGTTCAGCGCCAGCTTTTCCTCTAGGCACATTCCTGGCGTTCAAACGCTAGGATGTTGCTTGTTTCTGGCGTTCAGCGCCAGTTTCATGCTCTGTTCTGGCGTTGAACGCCAGCCAGATGCTTCTTACTGGCGTTGAACGACAGTCTGTCCTCTCTCTAGGGTGTGATTTTTCTTCTGCTGTTTTTGATTCTGTTTTTAATTTTTATATTTTTTTCGTGACTCTTCATGATCATGTACCTAATAAAACACAAAATAACAATAAAATAAAAATTAGATAAATAAAATTGGGTTGCCTCCCAACAAGCGCTTCTTTAATGCCAATAGCTTGACAGTGGCTCTCATGGAGCCACAAAGGTGATCAGGTCAATGTTGTATAGTCCCAACACCAAACTTAGAGTTTGGATATGGGGTCTTAACACCAAATTTAGAGTTTGGTTGTGGCCTCCCAACACCAAACTTAGAGTTTGACTGTGGGGGCTCTTCTTGACTCTGAACTGAGAGAAGCTCTTCATGCTTACTCTCTTTTGTCACAGAGGGATGGCCATGTGCCTTAAACACAAGGTAGTCCCCATTCAATTGAAGGACTAATTCACCTCTGTTGACATCTATTACAGCTCCTGCTGTAGCTAGGAAAGGTCTTCCAAGGATGATGCATTCATCCTCTTTCTTCCTAGTGTCTAAGATTATGAAATCAGCAGGGATGTAAAGGCCTTCAACCTTTACTAACACGTCCTCTACTATTCCATAAGCTTGTCTCAATGACTTGTTTGCCAATTGTAATGAGAACAAGGCAGGTTGTACCTCAATGATCCCCAGCTTCTCCATTACAGAGAATGGCATAAGATTTATCCCTGACCCCAGGTCACACAGAGCTTTTGCAAAGGTCATGGTGCCTATGGTACAAGGTATTAAGAACTTGCCAGGATCTTGTCTCTTTTGAGGTAGAGTTTGCTGAATCCAGGTATCTAGTTCATTAATGAGCAAGGGAGGTTCACTTTCCCAAGTCTCATTACCAAACAACTTGGCATTCAGCTTCATGATAGCTCCTAAATATTGAGCAACTTGCTCTCCAGTCACATCTTCATCCTCATCAGAGGAAGAATAGTCTTCAGAGCTCATGAATGGCAGAAGGAGATTTAAGGAATCTCTATGGTCTCTATATGAGCCTCAGATTCCTTTGGATCCTTAATAGGAAACTCCTTCTTGCTTGAGAGACGTCCCAGGAGGTCCTCCTCACTAGGATTTTCGTCCTCCTCCTCCCTTGTGCATTCGGCCACATTGATTATATCAATGGCCTTGCACTCTCCTTTTGGATTCTCTTCTATATTGCTTGGGAGAATACTGGGAGGAGTTTCAATGACTTTCTTACTCAGCTGGCCCACTTGTGCCTCCAGATTTCTAATGGAGGACCTTGTTTCACTCATGAAACTGAAAGTGGCCTTTGACAGATCAGAGACTAGATTGGCTAAATTAGAAGTATTTTGTTCAGAATTCTCTGTCTGTTGCTGAGAAGATGATGGAAAAGGCTTGCTATTGCTCAGCCTATTGCGTCCACCATTGTTAAAGCCTTGTTGAGGCTTTTGTTGATCCTTCCATGAGAAATTTGGATGATTTCTCCATGATGAGTTATAGGTGTTTCCATAAGGTTCACCCATGTAATTAACCTCTGCCATGGCAGGGTTCTCAGGATCATAAGCTTCTTCAGAAGCTGCCTCTTTAGTACTATTGGATGCATGTTGCCATCCATTCAGATTTTGAGAGATCATGTTGACCTGTTGAGTCAACACTTTGTTCTGAGCCAATATGGCATTCAGAGCATCAATTTCAAGAACTCCTTTCTTCGGAGGTATCCCATTATTCACGGAATTCCTCTCAGAAGTGTACATGAATTGGTTGTTTGCAACCATGTCAATGAGTTCATGAGCCTCTTCAGGCGTTTTCTTTAGGTGAATAGATCCACCTGCAAAATGGTCCAATGACATTTTCGAAAATTCAGATAGACCATAATAGAATATATCTAATATGGTCCATTCTGAAAACATGTCAGATGGGCATCTTTTGGTCAGCTGCTTGTATCTTTCCCAGGCTTCATAGAGGGATTCACCATCTTTTTGTTTGAAGGTTTGAACATCCACTCTCAGCTTGCTCAGCTTTTGAGGAGGAAAGAATTTATCCAAGAAGGCCGTGACCAGCTTATCCCAAGAGTCCAGGCTATCCTTAGGTTGTGAATCCAACCATATTCTAGCTCTGTCTCTTACAGTAAAAGGGAAAAGCATGAGTCTGTAGACTTCAGGATCAACTCCATTCGTCTTTACAATCTCACAGATCTGCAAGAACTCAGTTAAAAACTGATAAGGATCTTCAGATGGAAGTCCATAAATCTTGCAGTTTTGTTGCATTAAGGCAACTAGCTGAGGTTTCAGCTCAAAGTTGTTGGCTCCAATGGCAGGAATGGAGATGCTTCTTCCATCAAATTTGGACGTTGGCTTTGTGAAGTCACCAAGCATTCTCCTTGCATTATTATTATTTTCGGCTGCCATCTCCTTCTCTTGTTCGAAAATTTCTGAAAGGTTGTTTCTGGATTGTTATAATTTAGTTTCTCTTAGTTTCCTTTTCAGAGTCCTTTCAGGTTCAGGATCAATTTCAACAAGAATGCCTTTTTCCCTGTTCCTGCTCATATGAAAGAGAAGAAAACAAGAAAAGAAGAGGAATCCTCTATGTCACAGTATAGAGATTTCTTTATGTTAGTAGAAGAAGAAAGGGGAGAAGAGTGAAGAAGAATGGGTTCGAATTTTTAGATGGAGAGAGGTGAAGAGAAGTGTTAGTAATTAAATAATTTAATAGAATAAGAAAAGAGAGGGAGAATTTCGAAAATAATTTTGAAAATGGGGTTAGTGATTTTTGAAAATTAAAGATAAGATATAATTAAAATTAAAATTTAAAACAATTAATTAAAAAGAATTTTTGAAAAAGAGTGAGATATTTTCGAAATTAGAGAGGGAGAAGTAGTTAGTTGGTTTTGAAAAAGATAAGAAACAAACAAAAAGTTAGTTAATTGATTGAAAAAGATTTGAAATTTTAATTTTAAAAAGATAAGAAGATAAGGAGATAGAGAAGATATTTTGAAATCAAATTTTGAAAAAGATAATACTTTTTGAAAGAGATAAGATAAAAGATAAAAATATTTAATTTAAAAATTTAAAATTACTTACTTCACTAACAAGAAACTACAAGATAAGATTCTAGAACTTAAAGATTGAACCTTTCTTAACAAGAAAGTAACAAACTTCAAATTTTTGAATCACTCACATTAATTGTTAGCTAATTTTTGAAAATATGATATAAAGATAAGAAAAATATTTTGAAAATATTTTGAAAAATATTTTTGAAATTTTCGAAAAATAGAAAAAATTGGAAAAGATATGATTTTTGAAAAAGATTTTTGAAAAGATAAAATTTTTAAATTTTTAAAATTTGACTTGACTTGTAAGAAATAACTAATTTTAAAAATTTTTTACTAAGTTAACTCAAATTTTCGAAAATTATAAGAAAAATAAGGAAAAGATATATATATATTTTTTTATTTTTGAATTTTTAAAGATGAGAGAGAAAAACACAAATATGACCCAAAACATGAAAATTTTGGATCAAAACACATAATGCATGCAAGAACACTATGAATGTCAAGATGAACACCAAGAACACTATGAAGATCATGATGAACATCAAGAACATATTTTTGAAGAAATTTTGATGCAAAGAAAACATGCAAGACACCAAACTTAGAAATTTTTAATGCTTGGACTCTAACAAACGAAAAATGCATATGAAAAACAACAAACAACACAAAACAAGAATTCATCAAGATCAAACAAGAAGACTTGTCAAGAACAACTTGAAGATCATGAAGAACACTATGAATGCATGGAATTTTCGAAAAATGCAAGAAAAAATTTTTAAAGCATGCAATTGACACCAAACTTAAAACATGACACAAGACTCAAACAAGAAACACAAAATATTTTTTATTTTTATGATTTTATGATTTTTTTGTATTTTTATTAATTTTTTCGGAAATAAATTTTGGAAAAAACGAAAAAGAAAAGAAAAATTTTGAAAAAGATTTTTGAAAAGAAAATTACCTAATCTGAGCAACAAGATGAACCGTCAGTTGTCCATACTCGAACAATCCCCGGCAACAGCGCCAAAAACTTGGTGGACGAAATTGTGATACAAGAGTTCCAGGCACTGTTAGAGAAGCTCACAACTCCGTTCAACTTAACCAGCAAGTGTACTGGGTCATCCAAGTAATACCTTACGTGAGTAAGGGTCGATCCTACAGAGATTGTTGGTATGAAGCAAGCTATGGTCACCTTGTAAATCTCAGTTAGGCAGATTAAATGGTTATGATGGGTTCGAAAATAATAAATAAACAGAAAATAAAAAGGGATAGAAATACTTATGTAAATCAATAGTGGGAATTTCAGATAGGCGTGTGGAGATGCTAGAATCCTTTCGAATCTCTACTTTCTTATTACTTTCATCCAATCCTTCTTACTCCTTTCCATGGCAAGGTGTATGTAGGGCATCACCATCATCAATGGCTACTTTTAATCCTCTCGGAAAAATGGTTCTATGCGCTGTCACTGCACGGCTAATCGTCTGGAGGCATCACCCTTGACAATGGCTACATCCCATCCTCTCAGTGAAAATGGTCCAAATGCTCTGTCACAGCACGGCTAATCAGCTGTTGGTTCTCGATCATGTTGGAATAGGATCCATTGATCCTTTTGCGTTTGTCATCACGCCCAGCAATCGCGAGTTTGAAGCTCGTCACAGTCATTCAATACCGGAATCCTACTCGGAATACCACAGACAAGGTTAGACTTTCCGGATTCCCGGGATCCTACTCGGAATACCACAGACAAGGTTAGACTTTTCGGATCCCCATGAATGCCGCCATCTATCTAGCTTATACCACGAAAATTCTGTTAGGGAATCTAAGAGATATGCGTCCGGCCTAAGGTAGAACGGAAGTGGTTGTCAGTCACGCGCGTTCATAGGTGAGAATAATGATGAGTGTCACGGATCATCACATTCATCAAGTTGAAGTGCAACGTATATCTTGGAATAAGAATAAAAGAGAATTGAATAGAAAATAATAGTGATTGTATTGAAACTTGAGGTACAGCAGAGCTCCACACCCTTAATCTATGGTGTGTAGAAACTCCACCGTTGAAAATACATAAGTGAACGGTTCAGGCATGGCCGAATGGCCTGCCCCCTGAATGATCAAAAGACCGAATGATCCAAGACTAAACAGTCAAAAGATTAAACTGTCAAAAGATGTCTAATACAATAGTTAAATGTTCTATATATACTAGACTAGCTACTAGGGTTTACATGAGTAAGTAATTGATGCATAAATCCACTTCCGGGGCCCATTTGGTGTATGCTTGGGCTGAGCTTAATCTATCTACGAGCTGAGGCTTCTCTTGTAGTTGAACTCCAAGTTATAACGTGTTTTGGGCGTTCAACTCCGGATCATGACGTGTTTCTGGCGTTTAACTCCAGACAGCAGCATGTACTTGGCGTTCAACGCCAATTTACGTCGTCAATTTCCGAATAGAGTATGAACTATTATATATTGCTGGAAAGCTCTGGATGTCTACTTTCCAACGCCGTTGTGATCGCGCCATTTGGAGTTCTGTAGCTCCAGAAAATCCATTTCGAGTGCAGGGAGGTCAGATTCCAACAGCATCAGCAGTCTTTTTGTTAGCCTTTTTCAGAGTTTTGCTCAAGTCCCTCAATTTCAGTCAGAAATTACCTAAAATCACAGAAAAACACACAAACTCATAGTAAAGTTTAGAAATATGAATTTAACATAAAAACTAATGAAAAACATCCCTAAAAGTAGCTTGAACTTACTAAAAACTACCTAAAAACAATGCCAAAAAGCGTATAAATTATCCGCTCATCACTAATTCAATGTCTCTAGACACATTGTCTCTGTCCATGTCTTTTCTGTCAAATATGATTTTGTGTCTTAGTGTCCCTATCTCTGTAAGCAAACGCAGCCTAAGTGTGTTGTCTCTATTCTGAGCTAATTGGTCCAAGTTATCGGGTGATAAAGTACCCCAGATCTAGTCACCCAATCCTCTCCTTGACACAATCACACCACAAGCACATTACTAGGGTTTTGTTTACCTAGACATCGATGCCCAGAGGCTCTTTGGACTCTAAATGTTTTGTTTGAAGGCAACTCTTTAATGTGGGCTTTCAATCGATAATCTCTAGCCAGTTGACCCAAGTTATCGAGTGATAAGTCACCCCTCTAATTTAATTGTTCAAATCTCTCTTTGAAACCTAATAAACATCACAGGCACGTAACTTGACTCTAGCCATTAGTACTTAGAGCCTTATTTCTTTTGAATATTTTTTATCTTTCCATATTTTTTCTTTATTTTTCTCTCTTTTTCTTTTTGATTCAAGAATTTTGGATGTTCGAAATCTCATAATATGTCTCTAGAACTTTATTTTTAAAGATTCTATCTCCCTTTTCTTTAAGACCATTTAATACTTTAAATCCATAGAATATAATCATGCTACTATTGACCACCATATTTTTATAGAACTTCTTTGTTAATTATTCAATTTCCTTTATTAAGAACAACTCTCTTTACAACAGTGGAGTGCTTAGAGGACAAGTACAATAACAAATAATTAAAAAAAAAAGAAAATAAAAAATAGTAACATAATGCATGAAAAGAAAAAGGAAAAAAAACAAAAAGAATAAAGTACAAAAAAAACAAAAGAAAAACTAACCATCACACGCATATAAAATTACCAAGTTCATCATTTCCATCTTCCACATGCTCGGTCTCGATCGTCCCTTATTGTCCTACTAACACCAAACTTAAAGATTTGTAAGAAATTTAAGTTTGAATGAGAAGGTATGTATATATGCAAAGAGGTTATAATGAGTAGAAATTTAAGGATAATAGTTAGAAATATCGAAAATCATGCATGCAAGATTTTGAAAACTAAATTCTTCTGCATTTAAAATTCTATGAAAATACTTGGAGATTGACGTAAGTGAAGGAGAATGCCACAAATGCACCCTTGAAAGAGTAAAGTTCAAGATTCGGATAAAGCAAAATTACAAAGCGCGAAACGTTTACACACGATAACTAAAAGCGTAAGGGCACGAGATACCACATAAGACTTAATATAATAGTATATATATATATATATATATATATATATATATATATATATATATATATATATATATATATAAGTATGATAAACAAAGAACTCTAGTTGTAGCCTACGGAGTTTAGGCCGACTAGTCATAAAAGACATAACAGAATTTTTGAGTTAAAACAGCTTATACAACTTATCTCTCAAAATAAGCCTCTAAGGTAGTAGAGTATAATAACAAAAGTGACAGAACTACAACATAATAACCAAAATACAAGATAACAAAAGATCTTTCGCTCTGTCCCCATCCGCAACTCATCGGGGTAGGTTGTGACTGGTGCACGAAATTGCAATCACACGGAGATTGTTAGCTTGAAGCAAGCTACGATTATCTTATTAATCTTAGTCAGGATGCCAATAAGGTTATTTGAATTTAATTGTAAAAAGTGAAAGTAATTGGAATAAGTAATTGTTACTCAATAATGGAGAATATGTTGGAGTTTTGAAGATGCTTTGTCTTTTGAATTTCTGTAACATAATGCTTCCTCACTTTCATAAACGCAAGGCTCCTTCCATGGCAAGCTGTATGTAGGGTGTTACCATTGTCAACGGCTACTTCCCATCCTCTCAGTGAAAATGATCCAAATGCTCTGTCACAGCACGGCTAATCATCTGTTGGTTCTCGATCATGTCGGAATAAGATCCATTGATCCTTTTGCGTTTGTCACTATGCCCAACACTCGGGAATTTGAAGCTCGTCACAGCCATTCAATCCTTGAATCCTACTTGGAATACCACAGACAAAGTTTAGACTTTCCGGATCCTCATGAATGCCGCCATCAATTCTAGCTTATACCACGAAGATTCTGATTAAGGAATCTAAGAGATATTCGTTCAATCTAATGTAGAACGGAGGTGGTTGTCAGACACACTGGTGGACGAAATTGTGATCCATATTCTTTAAGTTGTACTCATTGTAAAATTATGGAATTTGAAATTGGCACGAGTGATCACAACTCCGTTCAACTAACCAGCAAGTGTACTGGGTCGTCCAAGTAATAAACCTTACGCGAGTAAGGGTCGATCCCACAGAGATTGTTGGTATGAAGCAAGTTATGGTCACCTTGTAAATCTCAGTTAGGCAGATTAAATTGGTTTATGGGTTCGAAAATAGAAATAAGAAAATAGATGAAATAATAAAAGGGATAGAATACTTATGCAGATTCATTGGTGGGAATTTCAGATAAGCATATGGAGATACTGTATGGCTCAAGGACGCCTGCATTCCCACTGCCTCAACTCAATCCTTCTTACTCCTTTCCATGGCAAGCTGTGTATAGGGGTTCACCGTTCGACGATGGCTACTTTCAATCCTCTCGGGAAAATGGTCCTCTGCGGCTGTCACTCGCATGGCTAATCGTCTGGAGGCATCACCTGGCCGAAGGCTACATCCCATCCTCGCAGTGAAAACTACCCTCACGCGCTCTGTCACAGCACGGCTAATCACTGGTTGGTTCCCGCGCCTACTGGAATAGAATCCCTTGATTCTTTTGCGTTTGTCACTAACGCCCAGCACTTGCGAGTCTGAAGCACGTCACAGTCATTCATTACCGGAATCCTACTCGGAATACCACAGACAAGGTTAGACTTTCCGGATTCCCAGGATCCTACTCGGAATACCACAGACAAGGTGAGTCTTTCCAGATCCTCATAAATGCCGCCATCTATCTAGCTTATACCACGAAGATTCTGTTGGGGAATCTAAGAGATACACATTCAAGCTCTGTTGCATGTAGAACGGAAGTGGTTGTCAATCACACGCGTTCATAAGTGAGAATGATAATGAGGGTCATATAATCATCACATTCATCATGTTCTTGGGTACGAATGAATATCTTGGAATAAGAATAAGAGAGATTTGAATAAAAGAAAATAGAATTACATTAATACTTGAGGTACAGCAGAGCTCCACACCCTTAATCTATGGTGTGCAGAAACTCCACCGTTGAAAATACACAAGTAAAAGGTCCAGGCATGGCCGAATGGCCAGCCCCCTAAAACGTGATCAATAGCCTCTTAGGATGAAGAATAAAACAAAACTGAGACCAAAGATGAAACGTGGTCAAAAGACATCTAATACAATAGTTAAATGTTCTATTTATAATAAACTAGCCCCTAGGGTTTACATGAGTAAGTAATTGATGCATAAATCCACTTCCGGGGCCCACTTGGTGTATGTTTGGGCTGAGCTTGATCAATCCACGAGCTGAGGCTTCTCTTGGAGTTGAACTCCGAGTTATGACGTGTTTTGGGCGTTCAACTCCGAGTCATGACGTTTTTCTGGCGTTTAACTCCAGACAGCAGCATGTACTTGGTGTTCAACGCCAAGTTACGTCGTCAATTTCCGAATAAAGTATGGACTATTATATATTGCTGGAAAGCCCTGGATGTCTACTTTCCAACGACGTTGAGAGCGCGCCATTTGGAGTTCTGTAGATCCAGAAAATCCATTTCGAGTGCAGGGAGGTCAGATTCCAACAGCATCAGCAGTCCTTTTGTCAGCCTTTTTCAGAGTTTTGCTCAAGTCCCTCAATTTCAGCCAGAAATTACCTGAAATCACAGAAAAACACATAAACTCATAGTAAAGTCCAGAAATGTGAATTTAACATAAAAACTAATGAAAACATCCCTAAAAGTAGCTTAAACTTACTAAAAACTACCTAAAAACAATGCCAAAAAGTGTATAAATTATCCGCTCATCACAACACCAAACTTAAATTGTTGCTTGTCCCCAAGCAACTGAAAATCAATTAGGATAAAAAGAAGAGAATATACTATAAATTCCAGAATATCAATGAATATTAAT
Organism: Arachis stenosperma; assembly: GCF_014773155.1. NCBI lineage: Eukaryota > Viridiplantae > Streptophyta > Magnoliopsida > Fabales > Fabaceae > Arachis > Arachis stenosperma. The sequence continues at coordinate 110,303,470 of NC_080380.1, read as the reverse complement.
TCTAATTAGATGCGCGGGACTTGTAGCTTTTTTTTGCTTCTGAACAGTTTTGGCATCTCACTTTTTCCTTTGAAGTTTAGAATGATTGGCTTCTCTAGGAACTTAGAATTTCGGATGGTGTTATTGATTCTCCTAGTTAAGTATGTTGATTCTTGAACACAGCTTTTTATGAGTCTTGGCCGTGTCCCTAAGCACTTTGTTTTCCAGTATTACCACCGGATACACAAATGCCACAGACACATAACTGGGTGAACCTTTTCAGATTGTGACTTAGCTTTGCTAAAGTCCCCAGTTAGTGGTGTCCAGAGCTCTTAAGCACACTCTTTTGCTTTGGATCACGACTTTAACCACTCAGTCTCAAGCTTTTCACTTGGACCTTCATGACACAAGCACATGGTTAGGGACAGCTTTGATTTAGCCGCTTAGGCCTGGATTTTATTTCCTTAGGCCCTCCTATCCATTGATGCTCAAAGCCTTGGATCCTTTTTACCCTTGCCTTTTGGCTTTAAGGGCTATTGGCTTTTTCTACTGCTCCTTCTTTTTTCTTTCTATTTTTTTTTCGCCACTTTTTTTTTTCGCAAGCTTCTTCTTTTTCACTGCTTTTTCTTGCTTCAAGAATCAATTTCATGATTTTTCAGATCATCAATAACATTTCTCTTTGTTCATCATTCTTTCAAGAGCCAACAATTTTAACATTCATAAACAACAAGATCAAAAGACATATGCACTGTTCAAGCATTCATTCAGAAAACAAAAAGTATTGTCACCACATCAATATAATTAAACTAAATTCAAGAGCTATTTTCGAAATTTATGTACTTCTTGTTCTTTTGAATTAAAACATTTTTCTTTTAAGAGAAGTGAAGGATTAATGGAATTTATTCATAGCTTTAAGGCATGGTTACATACTAATGATCTTGAAATAAAGACACAAAACATAGATAAACACAATATTAAAAACCGAAAAACAGAAAGAAATAAAGAACAAGGAATGAATCCACCTCTAGTGGCATCTTCTTCTTGAAGGACCAATGATGTTCTTTAGCTCTTCTATGTCCCTTCCTTGCCTTTGTTGCTCCTCCCTCATTGCTCTTTGATCTTCTCTTATTTCTTGGAGAATGATGGAGTGCTCATGATGTTCCACCCTTAATTGTTCCACATTATTGCTCAAACCTTCTAAGGAAGTGTTGAGTTGCTCCCAATAGTTGTTTGGAGGAAAGTGCATCCCTTGAGGCATCTCAGGGATTTCTTGATGATGAGCTTCCTCATGCACCTCTTGAGAACCGTGAGGGGCTTCTCTTGCTTGCTCCATCCTCTTCTTGGTGATGGGCTTATCCTCTTCAATAGAGATGTCTCCTTCTATGATAACTCCAGCTGAGTAACATAGATGGCAAATAAGGTGAGGAAAAGCTAGCCGTGCCATAGGTGAGGGCTTGTCGGCTATTTTGTAGATTTCATTGGAGATGACCTCATGAACTTCTACTTCCTCTCCAATCATGATGCCATGAATCATGATGGCCCGATCCACAGTAACTTCAGATCAGTTGCTAGTAGGAATGATGGAGTGTTGAATGAACTCCAACCATCCTCTAGCTATAGGCTTGAGGTCCAGTCTTCTTAGTTGGACTGGCTTGCCTTTGGAGTCTCTCTTCCATTGAGCTCCTTCCACACAAATGTCCATAAGGACTTGGTCCAACCTTTGATCAAAGTTGACCCTTCTAGTGTAGGGGCGTTCATCTCCTTGCATCATGGGCAAGTGAAACGCCAACCTTACATTTTCCGGACTGAAATCCAAGTATTTCCCCCGAACCATTGTGAGATAGTTCTTTGGACTCGGGTTCATACCTTGATCATGGTTCCTAGTGATCCATGCATTGGCATAGAACTCTTGAACCATTAAGATTCCGACTTGTTGCATGGGGTTGGTTAAGACTTCCCAACCTCTTCTTCGGACTTCATGTCGGATCTCCGGATACTCATTTTTCTTGAGCTTGAAAGGGACCTCAGGGATCACCTTCTTCTTTGCCACAACATCATAGAAGTGGTCTTGATGGCTCTTGGAGATGAATCTTTCCATCTCCCATGACTCGGAGGTGGAAGCTTTTGTCTTCCCTTTTCCTTTTCTTGAGGATACTCCGGCCTTAGGTGCCATTGGTAATGGAAAAACAAAAAAAACCTTATGCTTTTACCACACCAAACTTAAAATATTGCTCGCCCTCGAGCAATAAAAGAAAGAAGAGAAGAAGAAGAAGAAGAAAATGTGGTAGAGAGGGAGAGAGGTAGGTTCGGTTTAGGTGAAGAAGAAGGGGTTGTGTTGTGTGAAAATGAAGTAGAATGGAAGGGTATTTATAGGGAAAGGGGGGGAGGTATGTTCGGCCATTTGGGTGGAAATGGGAGGGAAATTGGTTTGAATTTTTGAAGGTAGGTGGGGTTTATGGGAAAGAGTGGATTTGGATTAGGAGAGTGTGATTAGGATTAAAAGGTAAGGTGGGAATATGTTAGGTGGGGATCCTGTGGGGTCCACAGATCCTGAGGTGATCCTGTGGGGTCCACAGATCCTGAGGTGTCAAGGAATTCCATCCCTGCACCAAATAGGCATGTAAAATGCCTTCGTGCATCATTCTGGCGTTTAAACGCCCATTGGTGCACGTTCTGGGCGTTCAACGCCCATGTAAAGCATGTTTCTGGCGTTGAACGCCAGTTTCATGCTTGTTACTGGCGTTCAGCGCCAGTTTTTCCTCTCTGGGCACATTCCTGGCGTTCAGCGCCAGAATGTTGCTTGTTTCTGGCGTTCAGCGCCAGAATGGTGCTCTGTTCTGGCGTTGAACGCCAGCCAGATGCATCTTACTGGCGTTGAACGCCAGCCCGTGCGTCCTCCAAGGTGAAATTTTTTTTCTTCAGCTGTTTTTGGTTCTGTTTTTAATTTTTTTTTATTTTTTCGTGACTCCTCATGATCATGTACCTAATAAAACACAAAATAACAATAAAATAAAAATTAGATAAATAAAATTGGGTTGCCTCCCAACAAGCGCTTCTTTAATGTCAATAGCTTGACAGTGGCTCTCATGGAGCCACAAGGTGATCAGGTCAATGTTGTATAGTTGTCCACACCAAACTTAGAGTTTGGATATGGGATCTTAACACCAAACTTAGAGTTTGGTTGTGGCCTCACAACACCAAACTTAGAGTTTGACTGTGTGGGCTCTTCTTGACTCTGAACTGAGAGAAGCTCTTCATGCTTACTCTCTTCTGTCACAGAAGGATGGCCATGTGCCTTAAACACAAGGTAGTCCCCATTCAATTGAAGGACTAATTCACCTCTGTTGACATCTATCACAGCTCCTGCTGTGGCTAGGAAAGGTCTTCTAAGGATGATGCAATCATCCTCTTCCTTCCTAGTGTCTAAGATTATGAAATCAGCAGGGATGTAAAGGCCTTCAACCTTTACTAACACGTCCTCTACTATTCCATAAGCTTGTCTCAATGACTTGTCTGCCAGTTGTAATGAGAACAAGGCAGGTTGTACCTCAATGATCCCCAGCTTCTCCATTACAGAGAGTGGCATAAGATTTATCCCTGACCCCAGATCACACAGAGCTTTTTCAAAGATCATGGTGCCTATGGTACAAGGTATTAAGAACTTGCCAGGATCTTGTTTCTTTTGAGGTAGAATTTTCTGAATCCCAGTATCCAGTTCATTAATGAGCAAGGGAGGTTCACCTTCCCAAGTCTCATTACCAAATAACTTGGCATTCAGCTTCATGATAGCTCCTAAATATTGAGCAACTTGCTCTCCAGTTACATCTTCATCCTCTTCAGAGGATGAATAGTCTTCAGAGCTCATGAATGGCAGAAGGAGATTCAATGGAATCTCTATGGTCTCTGTATGAGCCTCAGATTCCTTTGGATCCTTAATAGGAAACTCCTTCTTGCTTGAGGAATGTCCCAGGAGGTCTACCTCACTAGGATTTTCGTCCTCCTCCTCCCCTGTGCATTCGGCCATATTGACTATGTCAATGGCTTTGCACTCTCCTTTTGGATTCTCTTCTGTATTGCTTGGGAGAATACTGGGAGGAGTTTTAATGACTTTCTTACTCAGCTGGCCCACTTGTGCCTCCAGATTTCTAATGGAGGATCTTGTTTCACTCATGAAACTGAAAGTGGCCTTTGACAGATCAGAGACTACATTGGCTAAATTAGAAGTATTTTGTTCAGAATTCTCTGTCTGTTGCTGAGAAGATGATGGATATGGCTTGCTATTGCCCAGCCTATTATGTCCACCATTGTTAAAGCCTTGTTGAGGCTTTTGTTGATCCTTCCATGAGAAATTTGGATGATTTCTCCATGATGAGTTATAGGTGTTTCCATAAGGTTCACCCATGTAATTAACCTCTGCCATGGCAGGGTTCTCAGGATCATAAGCTTCTTCAGAAGCTGCCTCTCTAGTATTGTTGGATGCATGTTGCCATCCATTCAGATTTTGAGAGATCATGTTGACCTGTTGAGTCAACACTTTGTTCTGAGCCAATATGGCATTCAGAGTATCAATTTCAAGAACTCCTTTCTTCTGAGGTATCCCATTGTTCACGGAATTCCTCTCAGAAGTGTACATGAACTGGTTGTTTACAACCATGTCAATGAGTTCTTGAGCCTCTTCAGGCGTTTTCTTTAGGTGAATAGATCCACCTGCAGAATGGTCCAATGACATTTTCGAAAATTCAGAGAGACCATAATAGAATATATCTAATATGGTCCATTCTGAAAACATGTCAGATGGACATCTTTTGGTCAGCTGCTTGTATCTTTCCCAAGCTTCATAGAGGGATTCACCATCTTTTTGTTTGAAGGTTTGAACATCCACTCTCAGCTTGCTCAGCTTTTGAGGAGGAAAGAATTTATCCAAGAAGGCAGTGACCAGCTTTTCCCATGAGTCCAGGCTATCCTTGGGTTGTGAATCCAACCATACTCTAGCTCTGTCTCTTACAGCAAAAGGAAAAAGCATGAGTCTGTAGACTTCAGGATCTACTCCATTCGTCTTTACAGTCTCACAGATCTGCAAGAACTCAGTTAAAAACTGATAAGGATCTTCAGATGGAAGTCCATAAAACTTGCAGTTTTGTTGCATCAAGGCAACTAGCTGAGGTTTCAGCTCAAAGTTATTGGCTCCAATGGCAGGAATGGAGATGCTTCTTCCATCAAACTTGGACGTTGGTTTTGTGAAGTCACCAAGCATTCTCCTTGCATTATTATTATTTTCGGCTGCCATCTCCTTCTCTTGTTCGAAAATTTCTGAAAGGTTGTTTCTGGATTGTTGTAATTTAACTTCTCTTAATTTTCTCTTCAAAGTCCTTTCAGGTTCCGGATCAATTTCAACAAGAGTGCCTTTATCCTTGTTCCTGCTCATATGAAAGAGAAGAAAACAAGAAAAGAAAGAGGAATCCTCTATGTCACAGTATAGAGATTCCTTTATGTTAGTAGAAAAAGAAAGGGGTAGAAGAATGAAGAAGGTGATTCGGATTTTTGGATGAAGAGAGGTGAAGAGAAGTGTTAGTAATTAAATAATTAAATAGAAGAAGAAAAGAGAAGGGACTTTCGAAAATAATTTTGAAAAAGAGGTTAGTAATTTTCGAAAATTAGAGATAAAATGTAATTAAAATTAAAACATGAAAACAATTAGTTAATTAAAAAGAATTTTTGAAAAAGGGATGAGATATTTTCGAAAATTAGAGAGGGAAAAGTAGTTAGGTGGTTTTGAAAAAGATAAGAAACAAACAAGAAGTTAGTTAGTTGATTGAAAAAGATTTGAAATCAAAATTGAAAAAGATAAGAAGGTAGCAAGTTAGATAAGATATTTTGAAATCAAATTTTGAAAAAGATAAAATTTTTGAAAAAGATAAAATAAAAGATAAAAAGATAAGATAAAAGTTTGAAAGAATATATTTTGAAAAAGATTTAATTTTTTTTAAAAAGACTTAATTAACAAGAAATTACAAGATAAGATTCTAGAACTTAAAGATTGAACCTTTCTTAACAAGAAAGTAACAAACTTCAAATTTTTGAATCATTCACATTAATTGTTAGCTAATTTTCGAAAATATGATATAAAGATAAGAAAAAGATTTTTGAAAAATAATTTTTTTAAAACTTTCGAAAATAATAAATAATAAAAAAGATATGATTTTTGAAAAAGATTTTGAAAAGATAAGATTTTTAAATTTGAAATTTTGACTTGACTTGTAAGAAACAACTAATTTTGAAAATTTTTGATCAAGTCAATCCCAAAATTTCGAAATTTTGGAGGGAAATAAGGAAAAGATATTTTTTGATTTTTGAATTTTTTTATTATGAGAGAGAAAAACAACAAAAATACTCAATGCATGAAATTTTTAGATCAAAGCAATGAATGCATGCAAGAATGCTATGAATGTCAAGATGAACACCAAGAACACTTTGAAGATCATGATGAACATCAAGAACATAATTTTGAAAAATTTTTGATGCAAAGAAAACATGCAAGACACCAAACTTAGAAATCTTTAATGCATGGAAAATATGAATGCAAAAATGCACATGAAAAACAACAAACAATACAAAACAAGAAAACATCAAGATCAAATAAGAGGACTTATCAAGAACAACTTGAAGATCATGAAGAACACTATGAATGCATGGGATTTTCGAAAAAAATGCAAGAAAAAAATTTTTAAAGCATGCAATTGACACCAAACTTAAAAATTGACTCAAGACTCAAACAAGAAACACAAAATATTTTTTTATTTTTATGATTTTATGAATTTTTTTTTGAATTTTTATTAATTTTTTCGAAAATAATGTTAGGAAAAACGAAAAATAAAAGAAAAAATTTTGAAAAAGATTTTTGAAAAGAAAATTACCTAATCTGAGCAACAAGATGAACCGTCAGTTGTCCATACTCGAACAATCCCCGGCAACGGCGCCAAAAACTTGGTGGACGAAATTGTGATCCATATTCTTTAAGTTGTACTCATTGTAAAATTATGGAATTTGAAATTGGCACGAGTGATCACAACTCCGTTCAACTAACCAGCAAGTGTACTGGGTTGTCCAAGTAATAAACCTTACGCGAGTAAGGGTCGATCCCACAGAGATTGTTGGTATGAAGCAAGCTATGGTCACCTTGTAAATCTCAGTTAGGCAGATTAAATTGGTTTATGGGTTCGAAAATAGAAATAAGAAAATAGATGAAATAATAAAAGGGATAGAATACATATGCAGATTCATTGGTGGGAATTTCAGATAAGCATATGGAGATACTGTATGGCTCAAGGACGCCTGCATTCCCACTGCCTCAACTCAATCCTTCTTACTCCTTTCCATGGCAAGCTGTGTATAGGGGTTCACCGTTCGACGATGGCTACTTTCAATCCTCTCGGGAAAATGGTCCTCTGCGGCTGTCACTCGCATGGCTAATCGTCTGGAGGCATCACCTAGCCGAAGGCTACATCCTCGCAGTGAAAACTACGCTCACGCGCTCTGTCACAGCACGGCTAATCACTGGTTGGTTCCCGCGCCTACTGGAATAGAATCCCTTTATTCTTTTGCGTTTGTCACTAACGCCCAGCACTTGCGAGTCTGAAGCACGTCACAGTCATTCATTACCGGAATCCTACTCGGAATACCACAGACAAGGTTAGACTTTCTGGATTCCCAGGATCCTACTCGGAATACCACAGACAAGGTGAGACTTTCTGGATCCTCATAAATGCCGCCATCTATCTAGCTTATACCACGAAGATTCTGTTGGGGAATCTAAGAGATACACATTCAAGCTCTGTTGCATGTAGAACGGAAGTGGTTGTCAATCACACGCGTTCATAAGTGAGAATGATAATGAGGGTCATATAATCATCACATTCATCATGTTCTTGGGTACGAATGAATATCTTGGAATAAGAATAAGAGAGATTTGAATAAAAGAAAATAGAATTGCATTAATACTTGAGGTACAGCAGAGCTCCACACCCTAATCTATGTGTGCAGAAACTCCACCGTTGAAATACACAATAAAAGGTCCAGGCATGGCCGAATGGCCAGCCCCCTAAACGTGATCAATAGCCTCTTAGGATGAAGAATAAAACAAAACTGAGACCAAAGATGAAACGTGGTCAAAAGACATCTAATACAATAGTTAAATGTTCTATTTATAATAAACTAGCCCCTAGGGTTTACATGAGTAAGTAATTGATGCATAAATCCACTTTCGGGGCCCACTTGGTGTATGTTTGGGCTGAGCTTGATCAATCCACGAGCTGAGGCTTCTCTTGGAGTTGAACTCCGAGTTATGACGTGTTTTGGGCGTTCAACTCCGGGTCATGACGTTTTTCTGGCGTTTAACTCCAGACAGCAGCATGTACTTGGCGTTCAACGCCAAGTTACGTCGTCAATTTCCGAATAAAGTATGGACTATTATATATTGCTGGAAAGCCCTGGATGTCTACTTTCCAACGCCGTTGAGAGCGCGCCATTTGGAGTTCTGTAGCTCCAGAAAATCTATTTCGAGTACAGGGAGGTCAGATTCCAACAGCATCAGCAGTCCTTTTGTCAGCCTTTTTCAGAGTTTTGCTCAAGTCCCTCAATTTCAGCCAGAAATTATCTGAAATCATAGAAAAATACACAAACTCATAGTAAAGTCCAGAAATGTGAATTTAACATAAAAACTAATGAAAACATCCCTAAAAGTAGCTTAAACTTACTAAAAACTACCTAAAAACAATGCCAAAAAGCGTATAAATTATCCGCTCATCACACACGTTCATGGATTGAGGAAGGTGATGAGTGTCACGGATCATCACCTTCTTCATTGTGAGGCGCGAATGAACATCTTAGATAGGAACACGCATGTTTGAATGGAAAGCAGAAATAATTGCATTAATTCATCGAGACGCTGCAGAGCTCCTCACCCCCAACAATGGAGTTTAGAGACTCATGCCGTCAAAGAGTATAAATTTCAGATCTAAAAATGTCATGAGAGATACAAAATAAGTCTCTAAAAGTTGTTTAAATACTAAACTAGTAACCTAGGTTTACAGAAAATGAGTAAACTAAGATAATTGGTGCAGAAATCCACTTCTAGGGCCCACTTGGTGTGTGCTGGGGCTGAGACTTAAGCTTCTCACGTGCCTGGGTTGTTTCTGGAGTTGAACGCCTGGCTGTAACCTGTTTCTGGCACTGAACGCCAGGCTGCAACATGGAACTGGCGTTGAACGCCAGTTTACGTCATCTATCTTCGCGCAAAGTATAAACTATTATATATTGCTGGAAAGCCCTGGATGTCTACTTTCCAACCCAATTAAGAGCGCATCAATTGGACTCCTGTAGCTCCAAAAAATCCATTTCGAGTGCAGGAAGGTCAGAAACCAACAACATCAGCAGTCCTTTTTCAGCCTAAATCAGATTTTTGCTCAGCTCCCTCAATTTCCGCCAGAAAATACCTGAAATCACAAAAAAACACAAAAACTCATAGTAAAGTCCAGAAATATGACTTTTGCTTAAAAACTAATAAAATTCTATTAAAAACTAATTAAAACATGCTAAAATCTATATGCAATTACCCCCAAAAAGCGTATAAAATATCCGCTCATCACAACACTAAACTTAAACTGTTGCTTGTCCCCAAGCAACTAGATAAATAAAATAGGATAACAAGAAATTAAGAAGCAATAATATCTCAGAGTTTTAAGTGAAGCTCAGATTCTAATTTAGATGAGCGGGGCTAGTAGCTTTTTGTTTCTGAACAGTTTTGGCATCTCACTTTATCCTTTGAAATTCAGAATGATTGGCATCTATAGGAACTCAGAATTCAGATAGTATTATTCATTCTCTTAGTGTAGTATGTTGATTCTTGAACACAGCTACTTTATGAGTCTCAGCCGTGGCCCTAAGCACTTTGTTTTCCAGTATTACCACCGGATACATAAATGTCACAGACACATAATTGGGTGAACCTTTTCAGATTGTGACTTAGCTTTGCTAAAGTCCCCAATTAGAGGTGTCCAGAGTTCTTAAGCACACTCTTTTTGCCTTGGATCACGACTTTAACCACTCAGTCTCAAGCTTTCACTTGGACCTGCATGCCACAAGCACATGGTTAGGGACAGCTTGATTTAGCCGCTTAGGCCTAGATTTATTTCCTTGGGCCCTCCTATCCATTGATGCTCAAAGCCTTGGATCCTTTTTACCCTTGCCTTTTGGTTTAAAGGGCTATTGGCTTTTTTTTTACCTCTTTTGCTTTTTTTTTTCACTGCTTTTTCTTGCTTCAAGAATCAAATTCATAATTTTTCAGATCAGCAATAATATTTCTCGTGTTCCTCATTCTTTCAAGAGCCAATAATTTTAACATTCATAAAATTCAAGATAAAAAATATGCACTGTTCAAGCATTCATTCAGAAGACAAAAAGTATTGCCACCACATATAATTAATTATAATTTTTCTTATTAAGAACTCGAAAGATATAAGTTACCTCTTTATTCAAAAAATCTACTATTTTATTCATGTTTGATGATGATAAGAAAAATAAATTATAACTTAATTGAAAATAAAATCAAAATAGATATACTAATTACCACTACTCCTATATAACTTCTAAGGTAAATTCCTATAGTAACAACTATCACAGAGTTAAAGCTAAGATTAGAACTCAACAACCTGTATTTTGGGAAGTGGATGTTCCTTTAGTCTGTGGGGTGCTTGATCCTTCAGAATTTTCTGACGCTTCAGTTCCCTCAAGTCACGCCCTTGCTCCCTTGTTCCTAAGCAGTTTGCAAAGCATGCTATTTTGATTATCTGTTCTTCCTTTATTTGGTTCCATAGCTTCTTGCAACTTGGAACAGATGCCTCAAGATGCTCCCAGTATTCAAATTGAGGGATTTCTGGGAGGAATTCCTGTGCTCTCCTCTTGATGGGGGTCATCCTGCAACTGTTGTTTTCCATTGATATTTTAGTGATTTGCCGCTCAACTGAGATATACTCAGTTATTCCCATCCTCACTCAGCATCTTTGCAGAGCATAGAAATTAAGCTTGGATAAGCCAATTTGGCATCTTTGGAGTTCTTGTTTGCTATTTTAAAGTTCGAGATTAGTGAGAACTTCTACTTCTCTTCCCAACATGATGCAGTGAATCATCACTGCTCTTTTAACAGTGACTTCAGAATGGTTGTTAGTGGGAAATATAGAACGCCCAATGAAGTCCAGCCAGCCTCTGGCGACTGGTTTGAGATCTTCTCTCTTGAGTTGAATTAGGATGCCAGTGGTGCTGGTGGTCCACCTGGCTCCAGGGATGCATATATCCTCTAGAATCTTGTCCAGGCCCTTGTTTGTTCTCATCATTCTCCTATTAAAGGAGTCTGGGTCATCTTTCAGCTGAGGCAGCTTAAAGATCTCCCTGATTTTGTCAGGGTAGATGTGAACAATATTTCCTCTAACCAAGGTCTGATAGTCATAGAGGGCAATTCCAGATATTCTCTGCTTGTCTGTTTGCCACAGATTAGCATAGAACTCCTGAACCATATTTTTTCCTACTTTGGTTTTAGGATTAGCTAGAATTTCCTAGTTCCTGTTTCGAATTTGCTCTTGGATCTCCGGATATTCATCTTCTTTCAGATCGAACTTGACTTCCGGGATCACTGATCTTAGACCCATTTTTTGTAGTAATGGTCTGAATGTTCTTTGGTTAAGAACTTCCCTTGATTCCAAAGTGGTTTTGGAATACTCTCTTTCTTGCCTCTTAGAGTGGGTTGTTTTCCTTTAGGAGCCATGATCTTAGTGGGTATAGTTTAGTGATCACGGATAAACATACCAAACTTAGAGGTTTGCTTGTCCTCAAGCAAAAGAAAAGAAAGGAGAGGGATAGAAGGAGTGCTAGTGTGGAATGGTGGATGAGAAGGGAGAGGCCGAATGGGGATTTAAAAGGGAGGGGGGTGGGTTTTCGAAAATTTTAAAAAGATAAGATAGAAGATATGATTTATGAAAGATAAATATGATAAGAAAAAGATATAATTTAAAATTAAAAAAAAATTGTGAAAGATATTTGAAAAAGATAAATCTGAATTTTTATTTTAAAAAAGATTTAAAAGTAATGAGTTTTGAAAATTTTGAAAAAGAGTTGGTTGGATGGAAAAAGATTTGTGTTTATGGATTAAGATATATTTGATATTTTTGAAAAAGGGTTTTTAGAAATTAGGATTAAAATTTTAAGGATGAGAATTTGTAACATGTTTATGTAAGAAATCATGAATTGGAACATAAAAATTAAAAAAATTGAAGTAAAAACGAATTTACCTCCTCCCACCATCCTGGCGTTAAACGCCCAAACGCTGCATGTTTTGGGCGTTTAACGCCCATGTGCAGCTTCTCCTGGGCGTTCACGCCCAGCTGTGTTTTTGGCGTTGAACGCCAGGAAGTCCTTTGTCACTGGGCGTTTTTTGAA